>NC_090875.1:29596526-29621526 GCF_036669935.1 Montipora foliosa
TTTCCTTCAACGATTTATATTACAGTGGTTGACCTCTATTGCCTAGTCCCTCTTGATCTCGTGAGGTCACGGGAGGCTGGAACACAGTTGTTAGTATTCAACACTTTTTGCATTCAATACATTTTGGTATCCTTCAATGCGATTGCTTCGGTTCTTTTTAATTTCAAGACCAGATTTTGCGTTCAACAATTTTTATTTCGTTCAACGCGATTTACTTTCGTTCAACGATTCATTGCACAGCGGTTGAGCCATACATTGAATACTAACCGACAAAGGTTGGATTTTGAGATTAAATAAAACGTTGAACGTTTTAGGCCTAATTAAGCCTAATTAGATCTAAGATTAGCTTTTGTGAATGCTTTGGGTTGTTTCAGTTGTGGTAAATCGCAGAATCCAACCTTTTTCGGTTAGTACTCAATGCATGGTGGGTCATACATCGACTACTAACAACTGTGTTCCAGCCTCCCGTGACCTCACAAGAGCAAGAGGGTCTAGACAATAGTGGGCAACCGCTGTGCAATAAATCGTTAAACGAAAGTAAATCGCGTTGAACGAAATAAAAGTGTTGAATGCAAAATCGGAAGTTGAACCAAAAAAAGTATATTGAACATAAATTTATGCGTTGATTTGAACTAAAATAGGCTCTTTGAATTGAAATATCCATTTATTGAATATTGCTACAATTGGCTTTCCATATTGAAGTCAAAGGAAATCTATTAATTATATTTACAATTGGAGCGAGAGGAAAGGAAGGGGGGAGAGGGGGGAAGAGGGGGGAAGAGGGGGAAGAGGGGAGTGGAAAGATCGGCTACAGCTCAAACTGAAATCTCATGTTGGCCCATGGGATCACTTGTCTGTTCCGCCAAACAGTGGTCAGTGATGAAGGCTTCGGGGCCAAAATCGCCCAGCACCGGGAAGCCACTTCGAATGAAGAACCGTTTTATGGAATTTTTGAGTTTTTTTCAACGCTTGGAAAACAATTTATCTCTCATTTTTGGGGCAATTGTTCCCTTTTTGCCGAACTGAAGCTCTTTGTTCTACATGAAAATTTACAAACGAAATTATTCTAAAAGCAGTCCAAAGAAAGCTTGTGATGGACAAATGTTGGTGTTTTTTCAAGCTGTAATAGTTTCGGAAGATTATGTTGCATAAAATTTTATTGAAGAGAAATTGAAACGTTGTTTCATTCCTCGTTTGACGCCAGCCCTCAAAACAAAATGTAATTATTCGCTATATGAAGTGTTTTTTAAACTGCTCCAATAGTTGGGTATCATTAAATAAATGTTTAAGTCAAGAAACTTTAAAATACAGTTCCCGAATTCGACATAAAAGTTTCCAGGCCCTAAACGGATGGCTGGGTATCTTTTAAGTACGTCGAATTCACGAACTGCTTTTGCCGAAACTCTCTGTAAATACAAGCAGAACTTTTCCCATTCAAACTGAGGCCGTTTTTAGCATTTCCACGTTAAGAGATCAAATTTCTCCATGATATGAAAGCTAACTGACGTAACTCAAAATACGAGGCTCTTTTTAAACATTTGATTGCCAAGTTAATGCAGTTACAAAATTTTTTACCTTAAAAAGCAACTAATCCTCCATTTGTGCAGGTGTCATATACCCAAATGTTGTTTTCAAATAAAACTGCGTTATTTTTGCTGATATTTAGAAAGAAATAAAATGTCCCACTGCACTGACGTGTGACTTACATTAAAGTACAAAATATTTATAGTTATCTCAAATTGCGATAACAAAACACTCCTTTAATGGAAAGTCCTGTCTTATCAATGAGCGAAATACGTCATTTTTAAGTGAAACGTGCCTGTTAATTTCAGCAACGTTGATATAAATTTAAAAGATAATTGAAAATATGAAAAAGTCATGCGCCTCACAAACTGGAGAAGTAAACAAAAAATTATATTGTTCGTTTTTCGGCGATGTTTTTCTCTTTTTTTTTTTTTTAACAAATGAAGTATCGAATTCTGTATTCTCAAACCTCTTCCCTTTGAACTTATTTTGGCAAAAGCTTGAAACCTCATTCGATCTGAAATGATTAACATAGCAAAAAAAATGCCGAATTCAGTCTGTGCTTTACTTCCAATCTAAACCCTAGCTAATGCAGCTTTCGCTAGGTGGTGGAGACCAGTAAGTACGATCGCTGGAATCAAATAAATTTCTATCGGTCAGTTTATTTGATTCACCCCCCAAAAAATTACAAGAAATTAAAGTTTGTAACTGTCTGTCTTGAAAGATAAAGTGTTGAGGGCGACGCTAAAAAAGAAACCACCTGGCTTATGATATTCAGGCTTAAGTTTCTGTTTATTTACAGCGAATAGAAATTAAGTAGGTAGTTACATCAAATGGTGAGTGGTGCTTATGAACTTAAAAAAAAAAGTATAAACTTAAGTACAATCCAACAAGAAAATTCGAGTTAGATGGCTGAAAAAATAGCCTAGATTTGAAGTCACATAAAACTGGAAGAACGCATGCCGATTTCTGCATTTAGATCAGAATTCAGAGAATTTAAGACGTTTATATCGAATGGAGAATTTCTTTATATGCATATGTCCAAGAAGGTTTCAAGCTTTGACCCAGTACCCTGCGAAAAACAAACGCTTTCTTCTTTCCAATTCAGTTTTATCGTAGCTACGCTACGAGAGACGTATTATGGAACGAATAGACCTTATTGGAGTTGAGCCTGCAGGCACATGCAAGAGAGGCTTAAGGGTCAATTCGATACAAAATGACCCCCTTAGCCTCGTTTATGTGGCAAAACCGCTGATAACTCTGATAAGGGCTGCTGATTTACGATGTCATGTTGAAAGCCGTAAAGTCCCTGGGACGAGTTTGATACCGGCGACATCAAAGCCTAGAAGAACTTTGATTTGAAATAAAACGTTGAGTTCAGCTTGTCCAGTATCAAAATTATCTTCAAATTTATCGCTATAGTGAATATCCGTACCACATTATCGCGAATCGATTGTGAGCTTCTAGAGTACTCGGCGCTAAACACAAATTCTTTAAAACTAAAACGTCGTAAACGAAATTAAAACATTGATTCCTGTATAACATTTTGTCACATTTACAGTTAGCCATGTTTCATGAAAGATCTTGTCTTCTACTTCTATCACCAAATTGCAACACCCCCATCCCTCCGATTATAAGAACTATAACCCCTATTGCATTATTTTACCCCAGGGAGATTTATATTGATATCACAATGCGCCAAAATGCGGTCAATGGGACATAATGAAACCAAACAACACCAGATAGTTCAACTTTAAAAGTTCGTTATTTTTCTTTTTTACACAAAAAATGGGTCCAAAACTCCAAAACTGTTATTTCAATGACACAAACTCATTTCTACATGATTATCTTTGCTTACTTTTTTTAAAATCGTATTTGCGTAACCTTACCGTTTTCTGATCAATCAGCTAAATCCAACTCTGGATATTGAAAAAGACAAACATTGCATAATTAAAAAGAAGAAATTCGATGATAATCTTTTGTGCAATTTTGCAATAAAATGTACAACCAAAGTACATTGAGCACTGACGCTTTTTCCACTTAATAACTTGCCGATTCTTTATGGAAATTTTTTTATGCAAGGGTCGGCTGAACAAAGTGGAAGCGCCCGATCTTGGGAAATCTAACCAGTAAATAATGAAACAAAATGATACTGCGAGGCTGGTTGTACGGCTGTGAGGATATATCGGGCTTATATTTCGACTACCATCGAAACGAAAACGACGTAAAATAGAGAAGACTAAAGTGAGTTTAACAAGTGCTTTTTTTTAACGAGCCTGTTTGTACAAAGAACGACGCTCTCTTTAACCAAATTATGACACCACAAGCAGCACACAAGTCTCTTAACTGGCCTTAGTGACCAAGCCCTAGTGCTACAGGGACCGAGCTTTAAGGTGGTTTACTACAGGATTGAAATCTGTGAAATTGAAGCAACATGATGTCTCTTTAAAGTGTTAGTAACTGCAATTGATGTAAAATGCAATTTTTACCTTACAGGTAATTGCAAATCAGGGGAAAATGCTAAATATAGTGACCAAGCTCCTGGAGGGGGACTGGAAACTAGACATTTCAAAGGCCTTTTCCTCAAAAACTAGCCGTACGACCCCACCTTAAAATTTCCAGATTTCCTTAGCGATAAAAGATAATCTTGTATAAAAATAAATAGTTTATCTGTCAGACGGGTTCTTTGCAAATGGCAACAAACGTGGGTATTTTCGTCAATTTTGATATTAATTGAAAAACTATCTGATAGATCTTTTTAAAAAAATGTTGACAGTTTCGTCTTCATATAGTTTACTAATTCCCAAAATTTTAACCCTGGTCGCACGGCTAGGTTTTGAGGAAAAAGGGCCTTTGAATTGTTTAGTTTCTAGTCCCCCTTCCAGGAGCTCACTCACTATATGTCGACTTTTGAAGCATTTCCCCCTGATTTGCATTTATTTGTTTGATCAGATTACATTTTACATCAATTGCAGTGGCTAAAACTTCAGAAGAGACATCCTGTTGCTTTGATTTCATAGATTTCAAAATCTTGATCTTTTTCTTCGGAAAACTGCGGTAAGCCACCTTAATAGCCACATTTTGAGATTCTCCCAGTCAATTTATGGCTCGAGTGCGAAGCACAAGGTCCATAAATCGACCTGGAAAAATACAAGGAACCGTATCTTGCAAGAAGGCCCGCGAGAAAACGATGTTAGAAAGAGATTTATCATATCTCTAGATCATTGAGTCAAACAAGAAAATTAACTATTAAATTTTGTGGGCAAAAGATGTCGCAACTTAGACTTTGACATCAATAGACCTTTTCACGGTTTCCGACCCCATCTTGGTTGGGGGGCAAACACAATTTAAATTACAGTGAATGTATGGGATTTTGGCTGAATTCAAACTTCTATAAATCCGCTACAAAAAAGCAGATTTCAAACATTTAAAAATAATTTAGTCGTTTGATTAATATCATTCACTCATCCGAAAATTAGATTATTGTACATGGCACAACGTCTGAAAATTGGATATTAGGAACCTCCTCATGTCGCTTCAATAACGCTAAACGGAGAAAAAAAAAGAGATGGCCTTAATTTTGTTTACAAGGGTTTATATGAAATGTTCAAATTTCGTTTACGGTCGCTGTACCTTGATTCTGATCGTCATACTTCACGAAAATAATCTCAATAGAAGTGCTTTTTGAGAGGTTAATTGTCGCTATCCACAATTGTTAGACCTTAAAGGATTTATAATGGTTAAAAGTCGGCAAAATTCCTATACATTCACTGTAATGTATAAAGCCGTGTTTGCCCTCACCAAAATGGTGTCAACTGCGTGTTGAGTGAGTTTTCGACGATGATTTTCCATGAATAGGAGCAAGAGCTTATGATGTCAGGTCTTCCAGATGATGCAATGAAACTTGCCATTTCAGGTAAACTACAAACACCTTTCTCATTGCACCGCTATGTTTACACTCATATCTAAACACACTGACAGAAACACAACGTAAGATCGAAAACAGGTTATTAGATAAGCTGCACACTCCACTAATTTCTCAACCTGAGAGCTATTTTAGCTGAATTAGCGCAACAACCTCAGTCCCCAGGGTCTTCTCGGCTTTCAACATGCATGGTGGCTCGTCTTAGTTCTCCCGGCAAAGCCGAGAAGACCCTGGGGAAGAGGTTGTTAGTCGAAACTTTATCTCGGTAAAGCCTAAATTGCCTGAATTACGACGAACGACGTCATTAAGAATGGCTCCAGTCGTTAAAAAACGTCATTTATATAATTACTTGGGGTTATCTTCCACTTTTTCGACCGTCTTACCATTACCAACACCCATGTGTTGAAGAATTTGCGGTTCATTGTCCATGGTTTTCAGGAGGTAGTCACAATGCTTCACAAAACCTTCAATGGCTTGCTTATGAAAGAAAGCCAAAAAATCTTGTCGGAGATCGACAGAAATTTCAAAGGAGCCATCGTCATTTTCTTCGCTGTCAAAGGAGCCATCGTCATTTTCTTTGCTGTCGTCCAGACTTTCGGAAAACTTCACGAAATTCTCGGCATGTTTAGGTGCACGCTGTTTGGACTTCAGTTCATACTCGACGGAGTGTAACGAATATGCTATATCCAATGTGTCTCCACTGCGAAGGACAGCTACTCGCCCAAACACCAAGTTGCCATCCTGTGTTTTGAACTGCAATTTGTTCACTGCAAGGACATTTCCTCGTGTAAAGCTCTTCGCTCTCTTAATGACTTTCTTTAGCGTTTCCGGCATATTGATCAGATTCGCTATTTCATCAACTGTGTCATCGTATTCGCTTGCTGGTATGCCTTCTTTGAGATCGCACAAATTGTTTTCTTCATAACTCGAGAATCGCAGGGATTTTATCACCTCCTCCGCCTTCGTGACGTTGCCTTTGATCGAGTCCACTTCCTTCTCGTCGTAGTTAGCTGCCCCTCGTTTGGCTCTCTGCCGTTTCAGAGCAGTCTCGTCATCGACGGGTCCATTTTTCTCCAGCGATTGTGACGTAGCATTCCGAAGAATGGCTGCAGCAGTGTCCCAGATATCTTGAGGAATGTCGTGGAGAACCACGAAGAACTCATCTGCTGCCTTTTTGCATTCTTCAGGCTTGTTGCAAATGGCATCCGCAATGCGATGTACTGCCTTCTGGAGTTTCACTGAAAGCTGTTTCGCTTGGTTGAGGGTCCAGCCCAGTCTAGAACCTCCTTCCGGGAAATAACGAGTAACGAATAAATCCCCTACCGACGCGATCACCAGCGGTACGAGAATCGTCTTCCAGGAAAACATTTTTCCACAATGCAACTTCTCTGTCTTCTTTAACACCAGATTGGACACCTTTCGCCTTAAATATGACGACTCGAAAAGGCCGAGCTTATATCTTCGGCGGCAAAACGATCTCGAGCTTGTGATTGCAGTACCTGCTTTGAGATCACGCAGAAATGACAACAGTTGATCGCACCTTAACTTGATCTGGCCAAGCTACAGCCAATAAGAATGAGCCACGCAATTTTCCGGGAAAATTACCTCTGTTCGTTTCAAAACCGAACGATTACAACTGTTGTCATTATGCGACTGGATGGAGACACCTGCGGCCAAAAAACTATCGTCGGTGAAAAGTCATTTGCGAACAAAAGATTTTGCAACTAATTTTCTCTATCTCATTTTACGACCGTCATGCCATTTACGAAATGTGCAAGCTAGGTCACCATTTGATCTTTTCAAGAACCGGAAAAAAACACCGAAAGTTGTATTCCAAACAAAACATGAGGAGCGATTATCCAAGGAAAATAGATCAATACGAGAAAAAAAAAATTCTCGCCACACGCAGCTTTAGTCAACTCTCACCGAGTTGTCAATTTTTTTCACTGCGCAAAGAACCATTAAAAAAAAAAAGACTCTTTTAGTGAATTTTCACAGTCAAATGAGTCAAACCAAAAACGTACAATGATTAATTTCCCGGTTCACCAGCAATCTCTGGGAAAACACCGTAATTTCGGAAACGATGTTTTCTTTAAGCACTTGACGAGTCAAGCACTGAATTAAAACCTCAATTAGTTAAAGAAACTTAATGCGCTCGAAACAATGTTTTCAAGGAAGTTGCCAAAGTTGATAACAGTGTTTATGCAACATAAATGAGATAACACTCGAGCTTTCAAAATAAAATTGATATTGAACGAAGTTATTTATGAATAGAGACAGATGTCACGATTTGCTCGCATGAAAGGGCAATTTTGCGTGACTCGTGACAACAATGTACTACTTAGTACACAGCTCACTGAAAGATTGCCTCATGAAAATTTGGTCTTGTGGTCGAAGCTTCAGATGAGAGGTCGTGTTATCTAATAAAAGTCTTTTTCGCTTCCGGGACCCTTGCAAACATAAAAGATATTATGCCCGTCCTTTGTAAAATATCATACTGCATGAGCTCATTGAAGCATGAAGCAGCCATCTTAACGTCCTCAATTGAGCTGGTAGGGCCGGAAATTCTTTTATTAGCTGTCTTAGGCACTCGCATAAAGTAAAAAAGACCATGATTTAGATATCTGAAATAAATATCCAGTACCACTTACCCTGTTCTCGTTATTATTTAGCTAACCGACCCAGAAACCTCAAGTGCTGATACGAAAAATATAAACTCTCAACTGGCAACCTCTGGTTACAATACCAAGAAAACGGTTCCCATAAGCCAATAACAAAGGAACCAAAAAGGTATCAAAAAAATGAATATATTTCAGCTCAAAAGAGTTTCCACTTTGGTCATGACAAAATTCTGTTGTACGTGTATTCGCAGTGTTATGGAATCCGTATCACCCGTGCCCAGGTGGGAGGGGGGACCAACAATTTAAAAAGGACGGGGTGCTGTCTTGCAATTGTGGGCGTGGCATGAAACTTTTTTCATCTCCAAGAGGTACCAAATTATGGATTTTAATTAGACAAAATTCAAAATTAGTTAATTTTCAAATGACTAATGTCATACTTTTTCGGCTCAATACCCTAAAAAGTACCGCTAAGGCTCCCGCTGTGGACCTTTTAAGGCTGTCCACCCTAAGAGGTGCCAAAACCGCTTTTTTAACCCCTAAAAGATACGAAGAGCATTCCCGTCCTTTTATATGGGACACCCCCCCCCCCCCCCCCCAATCCCCACTCTCCCGGCCACCCTTGTACCACTACGCTTTGCGGCTGTATCTCAGTGATGAAATCGAAAGCACCCAAAAACGTGCTCGTAAGGATTATTCACATCCCTCGCTTCACGCAGACAAGCACAATATGTGAGAAGCGTTTCATTGACATCTTAAAGGGGCTAGGTCACGCTATTTTGGGTAATTTTGTTTCATTTTGTTAATTATGAGCTCTAAACGTCAAATTGGCAGAGCAAGAGTCTTTCATTTGCAAAATCACGGCCACATAACAACTGAGAATGATTTTCCAGCTGTGTAAATGACATTTTGATATAGACTGATATAAATTTGAAAAAAGGTGGGCCGACGTTTTTCAAATTTACCCAAATTCAATCCTCTCCAGTTTTGTCCATCCATGTCCCTTCTTGGCTTCCCTGTGTTTTGTTAGAGTTCTTCTATTGTTTTGAACAGTTATTTTGATATTTTAGTTAATTCTATGACCATTCGATCAGTGCTGAAATTGCCTAAAATTGCGTGACCTAGCCCCTTTAAAGATCCACATCACAAGTTCGACAATTTCCTCCCGGCATTTAATGTCAATACTCACTGATACTAGACAATTTAGTGAACCACGTTACCACTCGGGACTTTTTAAGGAATCATGTCTCCTATTAGAAACTTGTGAACTTTGTATTGCAATTGTTTCTGCGCGTTAATTTTTTTCCATATATTACCAATGAAATTCACTTTAAGACTGCAATATTGGATCAATAAACAATATTTGTAATTTATTTAAGGCAGGGTCCAATCTTCAGCGGAGCAGTGATGAATACTTTTACGAGGGAAGAATACAAAGATAATGTTCAATTGATTAAGAGAACTTAAGAAGCTCGTGTTGCTTCGCTGATAACGAGCTGACTCTCCACTGTTTCAAGGCCGGCTCCGTCACGTGTTTAACGGGAGATTCACGGTTAATATAGCGGTTTTTTGTTACCTTCAGGTTGATAAAGGCAACATAACCTTTATATACATGGAAAGAGCCGTAGGGAAAATTACCGCCTCCTTCCTTTCAAAACAACCGTAAAACGAACGCGCCAGCAATATGCATAGACAGTCACAGTGACTATTGCTATGAAAGGGTTTTATCTAATAGTTTGGAAAAAAACTATTATCTTTAACTGAAAAAAACGTAAATAAACAATTTATCGTGCAGTTTTCATATATCAATAGTCGATTAAGAATTTACGAATGAATGCGAGATAAATACTGCCTTCCACTATCATACGATCAGCGCCGAAAACATGAGAAAAGTAGAAATCTTGCAACACGCGATTTTCATATCAATCGTCAATAAAGAAGTATGCATGCAAGGGCACATTTTATTTTTCCAAGAATGCCACAAATACTTTATTCAAAATAACACGATCAGCGCGTAAAAGAAAACAAGAACAAGAGGTGTTGCCACATGCATCTTTTACTGAACTCGTAAATGGAACTATGCCAGAAATAATAAAAAAAATCCGGCCTAGTTTTGTCACAAAAGTAGATCGATCTAATATTGAGCAGTGATATAAACCTCTCTTTTGCTTTTCAGAATGTAGGAAAAACACCTTAATTGTTACATACTTTGTGCAACCAAATCAAGCAAATTAAATGAGCTACGTCATGGTAGTGACGTTTACGGTTTGTGTAGTTTAACCAATTCAATGGCAATTATTATTAATTCTCCCCTGCTAGCTATGCAAACAGTTAACGTTAACCCAGAAAGTCCGAATCACTTTTAAACAACATAAATGAAAGCTTCGTCAACAAAACAAAACGTCTGCCTATCACGCGCAAACAATAAACTGTTAGGCTGAATAGTTTTCAAACATCTCCAGTGCAATCCATTTTAATCTTCTCCATTTTGCCCATGCCAACCTCCTTTTGTGTTCGCCGTTTTATTCAAAGCTTCCTTCAGTGTTTTCAGTAGTTAATTTTACGTTTCGCTTGATTTCGTTCCATTTTTGGCTAAACTTCGTGACAAATTTCCTTGCAAAGATTGCGCTCAAGTAGAATTATGAGAGATTTCTTGCCGGGGAACTCGCTTACTCAAATGACGTCACGACTTGACTTGTTCCAAGGCGTTTTTGGGATAGATTACCAGCTGTGAGGGGCGTAGCTCAAGCGGGACTTTTAAACGGAGATTTCATGGCGAAAACGGACCAGAATGCCGAAAAAACAATCCAGGCAGTTATCTGCGCTTCATAAAGTTACCAAAACCAGAAGAACCCCACAGACCATATAGACACTTTAAAGTACTCGTGGGAAAACGTTAGACACCCGAGATTCTCGCTTTAGAAAACTTGTCATGCTTTTCACTAGCGACGCAAGAACAAGCAAAAGCAGCTTATGCTAGTGAAAACGAACGTTGACAAAAGCATCAAAATCAACCACAGCAACCGGCATTTTCTTCAAATGCTCAGACGCGGAGAATCTAGAACCAGTGCTTTAATTGCCGGCCAGACGTAGCAAATTTCCTTGTGCTTATGCTGCGTTTCATATTCATACGACGCAAGTGAATGCAAGCATAAGCGCAAGCGAAAAGAAAAAAATTTGATCCTTGTGCTTGCGTTTTTGTTTATGCGTACGTCAACCCCGTTTTCACGGTGAGATAAGCGCTCTTATGCGTGCGCTCGTGCCTGCGTCGCTAGTGAAAACCAGGCTTAAAGAAGAATAAATGACATCGCAAGAAACTTGGGAATAAGCTTCTAACTACGTAGCAAATGAAAATTGTCACATTCCATCACGATAGTACTTTTTTCGCATGTCTTTAACTATCGAAAGACCGCATTTCTTGCAATTGCAATCAAGTATTCGACAAATATGACGTGACCGAATATATTTGCCACATCAAAAAAAGCCACGTAAATTTGGTCGAGTAGACGAGACTTTCGACGATTGTCACGACTTCGAATTGTCAGTATAATGTAATAAACTACAAATAAATTGCATTTTTACTGAGAGAGTCACCGGCAGCGGAAAAGACCTCCTTGCATGACTTGGAAGTTACTTCGTGACGATGGCGTGACTGACGCCATCTTGTTTTGATTTTTACTAAGCATCGTGGGTATCACTGGGAGCAACCTACGTAAACTATTAACTGTCACAACTACATAACGGAGAGCAAGAGATTATAATCTCTTGTGAAGAGACAGCATATATGTAGCGACTGAGGTCGGAAAATTGGAGTTTATTAAAGGTCTTTAGAAGTGGTAGAACACCAAAAACAAGAAAAGTTACGCTTTTGAAAACAATATGTAGATAAAATAGGCGGAAATTGCTAAATTATGCTGGCTCGGCTCAGTATGTGTCAAAACGTCAGAATGTGTCAAACGTTTCAGTTGTGAATGAGGATTCAAGCGTTTAAAGACAACTGAGACATGAGACATTTTACTAAACTCTCCAGATCAGACGGTTGTGTAAGTGGGAGATATGCCCACCACATAAGTACCACAGAATGCCAAATGGGATTCCTTACACTTTATGTACAAAGTCAAGTTGGAAACATTAGCATATGACATTTTTCATGATTGTACCCTCCCTCTATGGTTCATCAAGTCTAACCAAGAAGATTTCTCCTATCCATCATTTACGTACTACGAATACGGTAACAGTGCCTCGCTTTAACACATATTTTATGAAAAATTCAATAGCATTCAGAGCTTCTATTGTGTGGAATCTCTTCACCCCGGATCTCGCAAAGACATCCAACTTCAAGAACTATATTGGGATGAAAATAATTGGGATAGTACGCGCGCTCTCATTGGTCAATAGCTGTGTTTAGATGAGAGTACGTGTATGGAAACACGGCTGTAACATCAGACGAATTTTGATTGGTTATGTGTTGTCAGACGAGCGTTTTGATTGACTGGTAGGAAATATGAACGTGTACCAAGAAAATCTGTCTCAATCTAGAAGAGAAAAAACCAGCATTTTCCTTCCGTTTGTCGAATTATCTTTGAGAAATATTTCAGTTATAAAAGCAATAGAGGACTCTTTTTCCGTGTTTCCATAGCCTCATCTAAACACGAGGGGGAGTTGGGACAATTCGAGACAGTTATGCAAACCCGCGACTGCGTCTCAGGTTTGCATAACTGTCTAGAATTCTTCCAACTCCCCCTCGTGTTTAGATGAGGCTATGGAAACACTGAAAACGTCCTTTATTGCTTAAACAGCGATATTTCTCGTGACGTCACTCCTTGTTATTAATATGCCAACCAGAACCTAATTGACTGTTGAAACAATGACTTCTTTTGTTCCGTGGTTGGCAAAGACATGTGAAGTCAATGTTTGTAAACAAGAAATATCGCTATGGCTCGGCGTGTTGGGGAGCCTACTTCTGCAGTATGTGAGCGTTGCCAATGATTACTTGTTGTTTGGATAGCCGAGGGTGTAATGATAAATCGTTAACTTTCACAAATTGAATACTTGCAAAGGACGTAATTAACATAGAGGTTCTTGACTTTGAAGCTTTCAAAGGTGAACTCTAGCCCTTAGTGGCGGATGAATGTGTAATGCATGTTTCACATTCAGGGGGTGATGAGCTGTTTGCTTGGTACACCAACTGAAAATTGAGACTCATGCGGCAGCCAATTGCAAGGTGTTGAGTCAGGATGTTACAGGTCATTTTCCGCTCACCTCGTTCACAATGGTTACACGCAACGGGTGGTGGGAGAAGAACAAGTCTAAGAGTGCAGATTAAACGTGTGCGGTACACTCTTGTTTTGATTGAAAGCCCTCCTTTTTCATAGGTTTCAGAGCACTTTTAATCTGAATAACAACCGTACTTGGCGTATAATCTGCCCTATATGTCACCGCCCTAATGCCCCATTCTTTTCGTGCTCACATTATTCACTTTCCTGATCCCCTGAGTTTTGAATAGACAATTGTCACATAACACCTTTACTGTTTAAACTTCATTGGCTGCCTATTCGTGAACGCATATTATTTAAGATTCTTTTAATTACGTATAAGGCTGTTCATGGGCATGCCCCTAATTATATCAAAGAGTTAATTAAATTTAAGAAGCCTGGAAAATACAACCTTAGGTCAAATAGTGACAATTTACTATTAGAAATAGAAAAATTGACAACATATACTACTCTTGGAGACCGCGCATTTCAAGTCGCCGCTCCAAAACTATGGAATAACCTACCATTTAATATTAGAAGTTCATTATTCTTACCATCTTTTAAGAAAGCACTTAAGACGTATCTTTTTGGAGAAGCATTTCCTTAAATATTTTAATTGCTTACACGACGTATACAGTTCTTCTTTAGATATTAAGGCCAGTTTTTTATTTTTTATGCTATTCATATAATTTTAATTGTTATGAGTAATTAGTTATTAGTTATCATTAGTTACTAGTTATATTAGAAAATTGTAATTAGGTTTTTAATGGATTTAGTTCCGCGCAGGTGAAAATGTAAATTGATACTTGCGCGTTATAAGTAAATTATTTATTATTATTATTATTATTATTATTATTATTATTATTATTATTATTATTATTATTATTATTATTATTAAAATTCAGTCCTAAACAAAAGGCATCATCTCGAGGCTCTTGAAAATAAACTGATACAAACCCTTAAATTCATTCCCCAGAGCCTCGAGACGGATGCCTTTTGGTCAGGACTGAATTATACCGAAATTGGTCTATTGTCTAGCCTGATTTTTACACGAAGTCTGTATCGCAGAAGCAGTGTATATTTTTTTGTAGGCAGACATATTCAACAATGACTCTATGAGCGTGCGTTGGATATGAGATAGTAAATGGCCTGCAGGAGGCGTAGTACCGAATAAATTATAGCTCATTTCATTTCAAGAAGCACGATTACAATAATTGCTTCATGAAGTTTTATTAAACTCTGAGCTGTTTCAGTTTTACAAAACGACCATCGAAATCAGTCTCCATATAAGGTCATACGATATATAAGCCGATAAGAGAGGTTAGAAGTTGTATATTTGCAACGGGTGACTTTTCATTGGTTCTTTTGGTGTAGATTTCGAGAGCGTTGCAGCCACGCCAGGAGACCCAGGATCTGTGTATCGAGAACAGGAAATGTAAACAAAACTAAAGCTTAAATTTATGAAAGAAAGCAAGGACTAACACGAAAACAAAATCGGAATCGCAGTTCCTTTTGCTGAAGTACCGATGAACAGTGCTGGGGAAGCATGATCTTGCCATTTAGTTTTTCCAAGATTCCTGGTTCTTCATTTTTCTGTTTTAGTTGACTGAGGAATTGTTCAGTTCCCGCAAATGTGTTTCTCCAGTCTTCGTTCTTGGGTCATCGTGTACGGTCGCTGGCACTTCCACGTCTACGCGTCTCACACGATGAATTCCGAACAACCTTAGGTACGCTCTCCGATAAGAAGGATTCATGACGCCATAAATGATAGGGTTTATCGCTGAACTGGAAATGCCAAATATAGTATACATGTAATAGGTTTCGCGGTTCAATTCCCATCCCGACCCGAGAAAGATATCCACAATATCCAGGACTAAAAGTGGAGTCCAGCAGAAGATAAAGGCAACCACGGTTACAAACAAGATTTTTGTTACTTTAATATCCTCTAATGAGAGAGAGACCTTCCTTGTATTTCCGTTCCGGAGATTCTTTGCCACAGTTCTCTCATGGGTTTTAAGCGCTTTGAAAACTCTTAGGTAACAAACAATCAAAATTACCATTGATATTCCGATGAAGATGTGGACGGGAAGAACAAGCAATGAAAATGTGGACTCAAAGAAACAAAAGAATTTCCCGGGTTGAAACACGTAATCCTTACCAGCGACGGTGTATGTCAAAGGAGATGATAAGGCCGCAATCCAGCCTCCAAGGACTATAAGTTTGGCTTTGGCTGAAGTGAAAATGACTCTATACATCGAGGTTTTAACGATGTGGAAATACCTAAAAGAAGGGAATGTAGTGCTTAATGCTCCGCTTATGTAAAAAAATATCTCGGCTTGGCCTCAACTTCTTCGGTGAAGGGTCTCTTTTGAGGGTCCAACCACAATAAAGCTAAATAAGGTATTCTAATTTTTTTTTGTTAAGTCGGTGGAACTAGTGAATAGCACTGAACCAGCGAAGTACTTGATGAGAAATAGTTATCATGAAAACGTGGCTTGTATTAATTCTTTTACTGGGACAGCAGTGCACGAAATTGCAACGCGCTGCCATTTTTAAGACTCAAATATGTCTTCTCATTCATGGGAACCGAAACAAAAACGCTATGGTTTTTACATGTTCTTGAATTCAAATTAGACTAGATGTCAAATTCACGTTACCGCCGTAATTAACAAATAAAAAAACAGGTGTTTGCGAGAAAAAAAAAAATTATCAGTTCTTACTGTAATATTCCCAGGAAGGTGCAAAAATAATAACGCTATGCTAGCTTAGATAAGTTCAAGTTAAAGTGTACGTTTTCCCCAGAAAAAGTCGAGAAAAAGCAAAAAGGAGTCATCACAGTTTCTGTTGTAACAGTTTCGTAGTGTAACGCTTTTCTCTTATACTATTTTTCAGAAATCTTGTCAAAAATAAAGAGAGGATAGGTTGTGAAATCAAGCCACATTTGAACACTTCCTTCAAATTGCTGCGGCGAACATTTGTCAAGAAACTTTGACAAACAGGAGGAAAGATTAACCCATAAGGGCACATTTTTTTCGTTTTTCGGCAGTTGAACGAATTCCATCCCAAAGAGAGATGATCTTTATCTAGTTTCTTGCGTTGGGTGAGGTGGAATCTCAGTGACTCCATTTGTCTGATTTAGAAAAGATAGAAAATGACAAATAACTCAAATTTAATTTTGACTAAGGAAAGAACTCTCACTCACCGGTTTATCGCTACCAAAGCAAGGGTGCAAATTGAAGCGCAAGCTACCCACAAAATAAGGAATCCCTGGATCTGACAAAGAAGGTACCCAAAAATCCAATCTCCAACGATTAGAACACCAATAGAAAATGGTGCGCAGAGGTCCAACATGATGATATCAGATATGGCCAAGGAGATCACAAAATAAGCTGTAATGTTGCGAAGTCGGTGATTTTTATACAAAACCAACAAAACTGCAACGTTACCAAGAGTGCCGACGGATACGATAAAAGCGTATAAAAACGATTCGCCAATTGTGGAGGAAATCGAGCGGGTAGCGAGTTCTTGATAAAGAGGGGACCCATCCGCAATTTTCGTTGAAGAAGAAACCATCTTGTTGATGAGTGAGTGATATAACCACGAGTCGGCGCACTTTCGTGTAAAAGGGATGACTTTTGTTTTATGTTGTGGCAATGTATTCATTGATTGAAGTGGTGCTAGCACTTATCAGAGCACTGATTTTGACGTGTTTCAATCAGTAATTTAAAAGTTTCATTTAAAAAGTCAAGTCAAGGAAATCGTCATTGTGGCAAAGGTATGTTTATTCATGTCAAAAACAACCATTTCATTTGAACCGGACGAAAGGGTGAAAGCGAGCCGGTGATTTTTAAGTCTTGTCTTTAAAGCCATATAACTTGAAAGAATAATGCTAAATTATGGTACTGCTCAAAACAAGAACAATAATAAAAATAAAGGGAGCATTTTCTGACTTTCAAATAGTTAGAAAACAGCAAGTATTTACTTAAATACACGAAGGATATTGAAAAATCATCAAAGGCGACAGGTGAATTTGTTTTCAAGTCTTAAACAAAGGGAAATATCAAAGAATATATGCAATATAGTTGACATATGCTTTAAATGAGTGAGATAGGCATTAATGTTGGAAGACGTCACAGTTATGAATTCTACTCAAAGTGGTTGCCCCGCCTATTTTGATCCTGTTCTAGAATGTTATTGTAATTTGATAAATTAAGAAATGTTGTTTCACTTAAACAACTGTCTCCTGTCGTTACGGATCATAACAAGGACTATCACAGACTACAGCCACACAAAAAAAAACGAACGATTTTTTCAAGTCCTCGCTTTGAAGTAATCGTTATGGACCTACAACAAATAGCTCTCACAGAAAAACTGAGGCCACAGCGTTTTGTATCAGCTAAAATTATTTTATGCTTAAATAAAGGCAATTAATGGGGGTGAATTATGAGTGGTTTGCACCAGAAAACAGCACAAAATCCAGTGATACAAGTAGCTAAAAGAAGGCACTCACGACAGGGAGCCGAGCTTGCGAACTTATTCACTTTTGACTTCATCGTTTCGCAGGAACTCATTGGAATAAGTTCAGGCTGATAAGACATTTAAATTGACGTATCATTTTGTATAAACTACGGACTCAGAGGAGAATTATTTTTAAAAGATGGAAGAGGTGCCAATTACGTGAAGGCAGATGTCCAAAAAACAAAATGGCCTCCCGTTTATCTTTTGCGTTAACAATAAACTCGGCGGATTATTTTGTGTGGTGTATAACTAAGTGCTGGTGAAAGTCGCGACTGGATAAATATCCACCACCATTCTCCTCCTCTTCGGGGAATGATTGTTGACTATCAAGTTTTCCGTTCTGAGCATGCGCTCCTCGAGAATTGTCCGCCTACAAACCCAATGTTGTCCCCAGAGTCCGCTTTTCTTTTGGTCAGCACCAAGAACACAGACTTTGGCCACTTCTAAGGCAGGAAGTCCGCAAGGAAAAGAAAGAAACTTTATTTAAGTGTCTGGTCGTTCTAGCGCTGAAGCGCTAATTGGGGACACGGTAAACTGAAATTAACAATTAACGCAAATCAAGTCAAATGAGAAAGTACCAAAAAAAAGCTTGTTAAGTCAAATTATGCTGAAAAAAATGCTACAGGCATAACTGGGAAAGGCTTATCACCACCGCCAACATATCGTCGTAATTATCATCGTCATCGTCATCGTTATCATCATCATCATCAGTTCTGGCTTCAAACTCGATCCCAGATCACTTCTCTTGACTGAGGGAAAGAAGAACTCCGGGGAACCCTGAAACAAAATGTCTTCTCATTGGTTTTCCTGAAGAACAATCAGAAGAGCCTCTAATTGGTGCATTCACGTTAGCACTTGGGAGTGAGCAGGCGCCGTAAGGTTCAAATAGCCATTTTTTTGGCTATAAGAACCCCACAGCACATGTTCTCCTACATAGATTTTCCCAGAGTCTTGGGTTGATCTGAGGCTCTGTGACGAGAATACTCTGGCCTTTAACAAGCCTCAGCAAAAAAACCAACATGCGCAGACGCATTCATATATCGTTAATTTGCGTCTTTACGTTTGTCCTCACAGAAGATACAAATGACAGCCAGAATTCAGAAGCACACTCGTAAGTCCGCATACTCGGGCCAGCCTGCACCTGTACATTGCGCCCGAAGAAGACTGGCTTGGGCAGACGAAAAATAAAACACAAATTCATTAAAACGACTGTCCGCTGCATCGGCCGTTTTGCTCCAGCCTGCTATATTCTCTGCCGTTTACGATCAGCAATTAAAGTCCACGCAGGCTTGCTTTAACGTGGCTAGTTTTGCGTGTTACAAGTATCTTTTTATAAGAATGTTCAGGCTTCACAGGCTAACCAAAAATTCTGACTTCACTACGTCAACGAGACCGTCATCAAAGTGAACTAGTTTATTTAGTATGTGTCTGTCAATCTACTGCTCAACCTGACGTAAGTCAAGATTCTATACAAGCCATTAACATCATACTAAGCTGGCTTACACGAACATAAATTAAAACGAATTGTGCCACGCCAGATACGGAAAGCCACCCTTTAGAAGTAGCCAGAAATGGCGTGGAAACGTGTTCCTCATCTAATGCAGCTGCACCAGATCCAGAGAAAGGGGCACTTAACATTAAACAAAAATAGAAAATAGCATCAAAATAACTTAAGGAAACACATGAAGGACCAGCAATCGACTGACGTAGAATGTTAAAATCCGCCCGCCAGACTCTTAAATACCCCCGATCGATCCCAAAAGC
Source organism: Montipora foliosa (assembly GCF_036669935.1). Classification (NCBI taxonomy): domain Eukaryota; kingdom Metazoa; phylum Cnidaria; class Anthozoa; order Scleractinia; family Acroporidae; genus Montipora; species Montipora foliosa. The sequence continues at coordinate 29,616,131 of NC_090875.1, forward strand.
ACCGAAGGCCCTCTACATCATGCCGTTAGAATGTTCAATTTCTGACTAACTCGTTCCCACGTCACTCGAACGTCAGAACGAATTCCCTTTTTAAGAACATAGTAAAAGAACCGTGACATACCCAGGCTGACAGTCAGTGAGAGCGTGTCTATTTTGCTGATTTGTTTTTTTGTTTTTGTTTTTGTTTTTGTTTTTTTTGTTTTTGTTTTTGTGCGTAGCATAGTAGTCTAAAAACGGGACAATTAATTCAAATACCGTAAACTGCCGCTTATAAGCCCTGGGCGTATACAAGTTCGTAAGGGGTTCTGGGTGGGCTTATAAACGGGAAGGGGGGGTGGGGGGGGGGGGGGGGTCTTATATCCGGATGGGCTTATAAGCGGACGAATAAGAACGTTTCGAAATGAGAAATAGCACTGTTGATCGAGGTATGATTTAAATTTATTACTCTTACAATTGAAGTCTTAGAAAGGCAGCAATAAATCGAATTCAGTTAAATTTCAAACAAAATCAAAACTGTAACAACACGAACGTAACTGGAACCCGACAAAACGGAAGTTCAGAGCTCATCCCCGCCGTCATTAGTTTAAGTTTTAATGTCTAGTTCGCAGCAGCAATACGTAATGAAATTGCTCAGTTCGTAGCGAACTTCGGGAATTTCAAACGAACTTTGAAAACAGTTTGTCAAACGTTTTGTGAAACAAACTGTAACACTACAGGAGAACAATGAACAGTTACTTCAAAGCATTTGGCGAAATGTTGAAATAAAGATATAAAAATTGTTAAAAATAAAATGGTAATTAAGTTATTGTTCCATAATCTTTTCCAGTTATTTGTTGAATTGATAGTGTTCTCTCTGAGAGTGCTTCAAGAATAAAACAAGATAAACTGGAGGGGGTGGGCGGGAGGGCCTTATATCCGGATGGGCTTATAATCGGAAGTATTTTTGTGTTTGCATGTAGGTGGGCCTATAACCGGGGGGGCTTATAAGCGGATGGGCTTATAAGCGGCAGTTTACGGTATTTAAGCCGGTGAAACACGCTTCAACATTTGCTGATCCGAACAAATGATGCAAATGTTGTTTAAAGTGCACCTAACCCCAAAATATTTTTTTTCGCTAAAATGAATCTTTGTACCTGTTCGAAACGCATTGCGGCCATTTTTTCCTTTTTCTAACAAATCCTGCCATTTTATAGGCTTCGAAAGTTGCGAAAATCCAAGCATCTTTTGTTCACGACCGAGTCAGAAGAGGAGTGGGTCTATTCCTGATTTAACGTCACAAACTGATTTACATTGCATTAACTCTGTAAAATTGCATGCAAAGTAGATTGTGACGTCAAATCAGGAATAGACCCACTCCCCTTCTGACTCCGTCGTGAACAAAAGATGCTTGGTTTTTCGCAACTTTCGAAGCCTACAAAATGACAGGATTTGTTAGAAAAATGAAAAGATGGCCGCAATGCATTTCGAACAGGTGCAAAGATTCAATTTAGCGAAAAAAATATTTTGGGGTTAGGTGCACTTTAACAAATGTTGAACAGTGTGTCATGCCACGTTGAATGTTGAAATATGCCATTCAACAAGTTGAACGTTGTTGAACGATGTTGAAAGAAAAAAAGAGACCAGCTCTGTTCCGTTCAACACGCCTGTGCAAAATTGTTCAACATTTGTTGAGCAACAAATGTTGTAGGATGTTGAACACAAGGCCGTGTGTCATCGGCTTCAGGGACGGTTTACAGCTGTAGCATTCCAACACGGTATTTTGCAAGTGTTTTTCGAACTTAGCCTGCTGAGAAAACGCCGTCAAAATGTCAACTTTCCGATGAACGGCCGGCATGGCTGAGCACTTTCCAATGCCCATAGATCAAATGAGTGTTAACATGGTGTTGCAGAGAATTTTCCAATGAGAACTAACGGCGTAAAAAATTCAGATGTTCCGCCAGCAAAGGTTTTAAATGAGTCGTAAATTGAGATAACACGAACGGCTCGAGAAGAGCCCCATATTACTAGACACAGGTCGCCAAAGTTTGGCTTTCGCAGCATCTACGCAAGTTGGGCACCTGGGCCATAGAGGAATTCAAGTTTCATTGGTACCGAATCTATAGACGACAACTCACTTTTTAACTTTCATGTCATCCAGTGTTTGATTTCAGTCTGAACTCGTGCAGTAATAAACGGAATAAATAAAATGAGTTAGCGGTTGATGATTTCGCTAAGATGTATGTAAGCTTTTTTTGGTGGTATTTCTTAACTACAAACTGTGCTTTGTTGCTGGCTTTGTATTATTTTAAAGAGATCGAGCACTCTTGTTGAGGGACATAACAATGTGTTTATGCTGTGAAATGTAATCAGATACAAAGTACATTTTGAGAAGGAGAAACAAGAGGTTGTCCCTGTGACACTTTCCTTGGAAAAAAAAAAGGGACACATTGGTTTCGTCTGGGACTCATTACCTTTCACGGGATGAATGCCAGGGACTCACTCTGACGATTTCTAACAAAATCATTGCTATCTACACAATGTAGCGTATTAAGTGAGGGAAGGGATATATGAGAGATGAATAACCACATGAAATCCACCATGAACTACCTCTAAAATAATATAAATAAAGTCAGAAGTGATAATATGACCCAACTTTTTTAATTCTTTTGGAAAAAAAAAAAAGAAAAAAAAAACAACTTGTCACTGCTGTGCCCTTAACTTAACATCATCATGCATTTTCACATAACTAAGCAAGAAAAAGCATTTTATTTTCCTGTATATTTCAGAAGTAAAGTTATTTTTCGGTTCCTTTTTGCCTGTTATTACCATCTGTAGTGGGGGATGGTGTTCTGATATTTTTAAAGGGAGGTAATTAAATATGACTTTGGGATAAGGTAAAACCAAACATCTCCTCTTAATGAATGCAGACCAGTGTTACATAAATAATAATTAGATCAATTCCCTTATTTACATAAAAAGATAATCATAATAAATCATTAGTATCACCCAACCAGTGTACTAATGCAAATCCTGCATTTTAATTGCGTTCGCTACTAGAGGACTATTAGTAATAGTCCTCGAGTAGTGAAAAGCGTGATGCTTTCTTTTGTTTTATTCCCAAATAAATATTTCTTCAACTTGCATTTGCTAACTTTATTATGGCCTTGACTAGTTGGGTGATACTAAAAGGTCAATATCCCATTCGGCTTCGCCTCATGGGCCATTGACCTGTAGCCCTTGCGGGATACAAGTCTAATCGTTAAATAACTTACGTGGTTCATGGTCCTAGTTTTTACAGTAATTGTCACATCCCATTTTAAGAAAACCCTAAAATAATGTAATATAATAATTTTTACACACTACTTTGTCATTTTAGCTGATGACAGCCAGAGCAGTTTCTCTTTTACTAAATTTGTTGACCACAAGCAAAAAGTGATTTTATCCTTTGAACTGGTATAAAAACAAGCTGGTCCAAAAACATCAAGTTCTGTACACCAAATTAGCCAAACTGGTTACTCCCAGAACATTTTCGTCCTCAAAGTATATCTCCCCCACTCAACAACTGCAGTTGATTATCTGGACTGTAATAAAACATGCTGGTCCAAATTTACATTCCATATGAATGGCGCTTAGGATGCACTGAATACCAGTTGACCCTCGCAATGAAAATTACCTATCGCCTGTCTTACAAATGAGACTGTAATGATTTAACGTTCACGCAGTGGCGAAATCAAAGTGCCACTGTCGTTTTCTCGTGGATATGAAAGTTCACGCGATTGTTTAAAATTGTCAGTGTGATATAACAGCTGGATAATTTTGTAACAGCACAGGGGGCTCTCATATGCAACTCAATACCAAAAATAATGCATGAATGTGAGGTGATCATGATCGCCTTTGCTGGAATTCATCCCTGTAAAAAAAGTCTACCATTTCTCCAATAGGCATAAGATTACTCTTTAACACATCCTCTATAAAGAGCTGTACCATGTGTTCAAAGTTCCCTGTACAGATGACAGGGTAATTTTGAATAAGGTCTGATTTTTGTTGCCAGGTCATATTGTTGATGTCATCAGGTTAGGCAAGTACAGCAGATCCATTCAGTATTTATTAACACTTTTTGTGCCAGTTATACATTCCTCCATAAACAAACCTTGCGAATATTTATCACTATATTTGATACTGTTAGACTTACGGAGCTTTCCATTAGACAGAACTGACCTGCCCGACCAGGCATTTGGAAGGGCTATCTTTACACCGCCTTCAAATTAACACTCATCGAGAATGATACACAATCCTCTGGAAGAATGCGAGGGGTTATCATGCAAGTGTAATATGGAAGGGTCCAAATCCGCGAAGGGGGACTAAATCCGTTAGGGGATTTAGTCACCCAGAGTCCAAATTCGCTGGAAGGGTGGCACCTGTCCGTCTTTTCACATTCTCTTGCGAAATCTACATCTATCGCCGAATAGACGTCATGTAGACCTACATCTATCGAGAGCTTTATGACCATATTTAGGCAGTCTATCAATTATAAATCCGGATTTCTTTTATCCTGACGTAACAAAATCGAGCCCAGCTCCTTATCTTGAAATCAATTCTCAAGATGGCTGCCAAGGGCTTCATGGCGCATGCTCTGTTACCTCCGTTTCCTTGAGGAGTCCTGAGCATTAGAGAGAATCCGGATACGTTTCGGATACGTGTGGACGGGCAAATTCGATTTGAATACGCTACGTGTGGATGGAAATATTTTTGAATCTGGGAACAAAAAGTTACGGATTCAAAAATATCCGGATACGTGTGAACGGGGCCCTAGTTGGAAGAGAAAACTGTTTGGAAATTTATTGGTGTGTTTTTCGCCCCATTTTAAAAATATCTTTAACACATGAATTCAAACCAAGATGTTAATCCATTAGCCGGCCAAGCTCCACGAACGAATTTCCACTCAAACACTGTCACAGCAACCGAGACTCCCGTTGACCTTGAAATTTCCTAAGATATTTCCCTTGTAACACCGTTAACTCTAAAGAGAATCTCGCTGGCATAGAAACGCACTATGCAGTCAAAACCTTTAGTCAGTTTTGGACCCAGACTACAATTTGCATTTTGTACCTAGTTTGCATTTTAAACCCAATCTGCATCTGGTACCTGTAGTCTGTAGTCTGCATTTTATATAGACCGGTAAGTTATCTTATTTCAAAGATAAAAGAAATAATGACGTCTCCTCTAACACCAGGTAAATGCTCAAACCATTTTTCATGACACCTTTGATTACAACACGTAATCTTTAAACGTAGTACTACTTAACGTCTGGCTTTTTTTTTTTTTTCACTGTTTTGGATCAGTCGCTCTCCAAAATGCACATCTGTTTATTTTGCTTAAGTTGTAGCGGCATCGCTTGAATGACGACATATTTAACA
>NC_090875.1:29626526-29634026 GCF_036669935.1 Montipora foliosa
CCCAGTGATTGGTTCAAGGTTCTCGCGCCAGTTTTTCAACCAATCAGAAGTGAAACCAAAACCAATCGTGGCTCGCGCGTGCACATTTTCCCGCGCTTTGTGTCGGCTACGTGTAATTACTTCGAGTTTTGATTTGTTCACTGGATTGTCTCCGTCCTCTTGGATTGGCCAAAGCAATTACTTTGGTTTTGGTTTTACGACACTCCTTTGAAAACCGCTCTAACATTTTTGAAGCGTCCCTGCTGTAGGTTTTTGTAGTTGTAATAACAAACGAATGAAGGGGAAAGTTTTAAATGAACTGTAGAGTTCTGTCGGTGAGGATTGAAACACGAAAATCATGATTTCATCCGCTAGCTAACGCTCGAAACCTTAGCACACAAATCTTTTTTTTTGGTGGTTAAGTTACCTGGATTTTCGTTTTTATAGTTGAAAGCCTGTCATCGCGATGATGATAATGATGGTGATGATGATGATGATGACAATGACGGTGACGATGATGATGTCGATTATCTCTATTTTAGTTGGATTTGGACTTTTGGACTCACCCCTCCCATGTTGGAGCCTCTGTTGACATCCGCGTGACCTCGGAAGAGTATCCAGCACTTGCCAAACTCCTAAACGAAAATGGCATTGTGTTCACCATCAACATACCAGATGTACAGACTTTGATCGAGAACGAAAACCCCCTTCCAGTGCGATCAAGAAGAGCTGGATTCGTTTATAGTCGCTACAATCGTCTTGGAACGGTAAAGACAAAATGTTTTGTGTAATATGATCAGTCACAGACCTCACAAAACGTCCCAAGATGAGTCTATTGATTATGTAAAGGGTTACAAATTGAACCAAAAAATACCCATTTTTTTAGGAGACAGTGCGGCCCAGTGGCCAGGGCGCGCGGGCGCCGCCATCTTGAATAATTGTGACGTGTTACGGTTGACCTATTGTTATTAGACAAAAGCTCTTTGTGTCAGAACAATAGGGCAACCGTAACACGTCACAATTATTCAAGATGGAGGCGCCCGCCAAATTTGAAAGCGAAAATAAGCGATTTTAAAATTCAGTTGTCCTGATATAAACACTTTTTTAACAAAAAATTTGAACACATTTGTTTCGGAACATTGTTTCCTTCGGTTTAAAGTTCTTCTGTAGCAAGAGTGGAGGTTCTGCCCACTCGTTGAATTTGGTCCTGGTTGTCCCTAGTTCAACTTCTCGGATGCACTTGCACATATAAATAACCAACTGGATTACCTCGCAGAGGTAACGGTTGGGATTCTCGAACTGTTTTTGTGTTCGATTATGTCATTGATTTCGTTAACGGACTCTGAAATGCATCTGTTGCAAGTATGTATGTACTCATCATAATCCTAGAATGTGATTTCAGGCTCAAAAAGCATTCCGACACTTTTTCTGAAAGGATCAGGGCGCCAAAGGATTTACACCTTTTACTGAGATCTAGCTATAAGAAATGGCTTGCAGTTTTCCAGTTCAATACAATTATGTCTGAAAACTTCACTCGTGCTTATTTATTCCAAATTTTACTCGAAATCATGTGATTCCTTTTACAAAGCAAGAAAAACAAAGTTCAAAATTCAGCCGGCCGTACTATGATCGAATATGGCTCGCTGAATTGAGCAATCATAGCGCGCGATGCTCAATCGCGAGATTTAGCATTTCCTCCTTTCATTTCATTGGGTCGTTGCCTTATAATTATGTCAGATTGTACAGGAATTGATCAAGTTGGTAAACGAGCACCGTAATCTAGCCACCCTGGTAACCGAGTTTGGAACATCTTATGAAGGAAGGACTATTCACGCAGTCAAGGTAATGCAATAAGAATGTCGACCATGAGTAAAGCAAAAACAAACAAAAAAAAAAAAGAGTTTATTTAAAAGGACGCTACAAACCGTTTCAACAGACTGTACCATTTGGATGGACTGAATCTACCCAACTGTTTCATGTAATGTCAAAGTTATAGTACCAAATGAAACAACAATAATTGCGTAACTCATAACACACTCATTGATGTACGTAATAGGTCACCAACAAAGGAGACCTATTGTTTGTTTTTAACCCCCCTCCCTCGGGGGGAGGGGGCACTTCCTATTAGTAGGCTAATGGGGATGTGCCGCTGGATGGGGTCGCATTTTTACGACTGCATTGACTATAATGTGGTTGCCTTTTCAACAGAGCTCCCGAAAGAGTTACAAGAATGGGGTCGCAAATTGTCGGATTTTGGGGGTAAAAGCTTTTGATTTAGTATTTAATTTACTAGTCGCATTTCATTGTGTTTTGAAATACCAATTGATGGCTTTATGTAAGGTTTATGCATAAACAGAAAGTGACTAAGTTGGGGTCGCTAAAATTACATTTATCCTAAAGTGACTAAGATGGGGTCTATAATTGGCCATATAATAGACCCCCCCGCCCCTGGGCTTTTAACGCTTATGCCTCAAGAATGAACTCAGTGATCCCCAATTTTAATTTCTGGAAAGCGATTAAGATGTTTTGATCAAACTTTCTGCAAAGTTAAAAAAATTCTCTGGAGCAGGGTCATCATAGCCACCTTGTAATTGGAAAACGTTAAGGTGGCTCTGAATCTGCTCCATAATTTTTTTTAAACTTTGCAGAGAGTTTTATCTAAGCCTCATAATTACTTTCCAAAAATAAAAATTGGGGGTCATTGGGTTCGCTTTTAAGATATATTAAGCGTTTAAAGACAAAATAAAGGGTGTTTTTAGATGGCTCTTTTGTTGCCATGGTGACCTATTACGTCACGTCTAGGATTGCATCTTGTGAAAATGTTATTGGTGTTTCGTTTGGTGCCGTTTTGTTAAGAAATGTTGTAGAGTTCATCCTTCTAATAAGACACTATCTCCAAATGATTGGAATTGGTGTGAGCCACCTTAAGCCTTGCTGACCAATTAAGAGGGTCTGAATGGGGGGTCCACATGTCGGTTGTCGGTTAAAATTTTATTACTTTGTCGGTTGTCGGTTAGAACTTTCGACCTTTGTCGGTTGTCGGTAAATCCCAGTTAATTTTTTTGTCGCTAGTCGGTAATTTTTCCCTCGTTTTGTCGGTAGTCAGTAATATTTTCTAGCCCTTTGTCGCTAGTCGGTTAACCCCATTCACACCCTCAATTAACAAATCTTCATTCGATCTATTTGTCTGAAATACATTGCATACAACTCTATCCACTTTAACCCTCATGCACGTGCAGCTCTTTTTGTATCCGTTCAGTTCTTTTTCGCTTATACAATGCAGGAACATGGGGCAGAAATGAACAAACATGTCCCATAAAAAAACAGCCTCAGATCGATGTGGCTAATCCAGTCTAAGTTACTTGCGTAATCACAAAGTAAAGAAATGTCCATTATCTTGTTTTCACTGAAAAAAAATTATAGCTGTTTCCAAATCGAGACCAATGGCTGATCGTCATCATATCTTTCCCTAATATGTATCAACTGTTACTTTAATGTTCTTTATAATTGCAGATCTCCTCGAATCGAAACGCAGGGAAAAAGGCGTTTTTCATTAACTGCGGTATTCATGCAAGAGAATGGATCACACCCGCAACTTGCATGATCATGATAAGAGAGGTTTTACTTTTAATCAGGAACCCATGGGTTCCGGCTTTTAATTCGTTGTTTATGAACGAGCCATTTTTATAGTTCTTCTTACAGATACAACCATCTTGGATCCTAATATTGTTCTGAGGAAAATATTATGGGATGCCCAGCGGGCAAAATGCTTATGCGTTGTGGGTATAAATTGGTTTTAGTTTCACAGCTTTGAAACTTTGTTCACAATTTCTGCCATAGTTATGTGTAATAATCATTCTCTTACCGATCACCCAAGAAATCGACGCTGAATAATATATTGATGAAATTTTTCAGAATTAGTTATCTCTATAAATGTGAGACCACTTTTACAGCTTTACGGAATGGTGCTTTAATACAAAAGCTGAAAATTAAGGAGATGAATAAGTATATCAAGTTGAAGACAAAATACGTTGTATCTTTTAAAATTAATTCCTTTGTTTATGAGACAAAGCAATGACGTCAGCAGAATTTTTTTTTTTGCATGCTGTGACGTCATTGTCAACTGTAAACATTTTTCTTTTGCACAAAGTAATGGCACTGAAAGTCTGATAGATCCATGTAACCAAGAAATTCATGTTATGGACAATAATAACAAAGTGAGACTGCTTCTATGCCAGCTGCCAGCTCAGGTTACATTATCACTTTTCCTTATAATTATCTCTTTTTTTATCGTGCCATTTCATTTGATCATTCCATAACCAGTGGAACACTAAACCTTTTGCAGTATTTCCTGAATTTTCATAAGTCGAGTTATGCCTGACGAAATATAGGATTCATAAAAAGAATTATTAAGACCTCAGCCGTACAGCCAGCCTTCCTGTAACATTGTGGTCTTCGGCGTCAATTCTCAAGGCGAAGGTTACATTTTCATTTTTCCTTTTCATTGCATCTTTTCATTGTGCTATTTCATTTGATCATACCATTATCAGTGTAACACTAAATCTTTTGCCGTATCCCTGAATAAGTCGGGTCATGCCTGACGAAATAGAGGATTAATAAAAGAATTATTCAGTTTTTTTTTAAAAACTCAGCTCTACAGCAAGCCTTGCTGTATTATTGTAGTCTGCGACGTCATAGGTATATATGTGTCTCTACATGAACAGATGTTGTCCAAGTATGGAAAAGATTCCTCCATCACAGCGATGATTGACAAGCTGGATTGGGTTATAATGCCTGTTCTCAATGTTGACGGATATGAATTCACTCACACCGGGGTAAGTCACATTAAAAGTTTTGATTGACAGAGTTCATCAAGGGGAACCGTGGGCAGCGTTGACGCAGAGTTAAGAGTATACTCGGCGCTCGCCTTCCATCAACGCTTTCACCTCACGTCTCGCCGACGTTCATGAGAACCAGAGCACCACTAAACAATTGGCCGTTTTGTGGGCACCTAGGTGGCGAAGAAGTTGCCCTGTCCCGGTTTCGATTCCCGGCCTCAAAGTTATAAGTGAGCTGAGTTTGTTGCTTCTGTACTCTGCTCCAAGAAGCAGGTTTCTTACCGACAGCACTCCAGTTTTCTCTTCGCATCAAAAACCGACATTTGATTTAATCTACTTTCACCTGACTTGCAGTTCCCACAATCAGTATACGTATAGCACATGCACTGGATACACAAGCTTGACCTTTTTTAGACGTTCGTTATTTCCTCTAGGGTGTGTTTTTCATTGAAAGAATGACGTTAATCGTCTGTGTATGAATGACTTCAAACCAGGGGCCCGTTTCTCGAAAGTCCCGAAAACTTTTCGGGCCCGAAAAGCCATTTGTGAAATTGCCAACCGCTTGTTTTGGAAAGCCGATCTTTTAACATGTTTTCAAGGCAACAAAAAGAAAAATAACTGTGAAGTTTGAGGTATTAAATTCTCTCCGTTCTTGAGATACAAAGGGAATTGTGACACCCGAAAACGGCCCGTAAAGTTTCGGGACTTTTGAGAAACGAGCCCCAGGCCACAACCTGGCGCTTTGCGAACTATTCAACTTTTGTGTTGGGAACTCAATAAAGTATGCTTTGTTTTTCAGAATTCTGGAAAGAAAGCGAAGGAACAAAATAAATAAGTAGAGATTTCGGCTTTTGTGTGTCATGTCATTCGGAAATACCACATTTCCATTATGTATATATTCAAATTGTCCGTTGTATCTATAACCAGCGAAAGAAATGTTGCAAATTAAACATAACACGGTGACAGACCCCATATGGCTCAAAATAACCAGTTGGCTAGTAACAACGCTCAGTGATTTGGACCTGGAGCATAAAAATCTAACACATGTAAACCAGTGGACCTCACTGCCTCCCTTAAGTGAAGAATTGTGCGCGTCAAAAGAGGGCCATACTCTTTCTATGGCCTTAGTTGTTGCTTTGAATCCGTTACAGTGTGTCGGCCATAGGAATCATTTTGTTAAGTAACAAATTAATTGCGCATTCCGGACGCCTTTGGGATTAGGATACGCCAGTCGCTCAAACCAGGTGCTATGATTCTAAAATTCTTTGATTCATTTACTCTCACGAAAAGTGGTCGAAAAATCACAAAAATCAAAGGTATAATCAATAACGAAAACGAAACAGAAAACGAAATGAGAGCGATTACTTAAGCTTTTTCACCAACGGCGCACATGGAACGGACTGAGTATTTAAAAGACCATCACGATAATTCTACATTTGAATTCCGTATGAAATGTCTCTGGCATGCCTTGCTTCGTGGCGAACGCCAGGTTCGATTCCTTGCGTAATATTGGTAGGTCAGTAACCGATCAGAAAAAAAAACAAGGAAAACGGTAAATAGCGTGACTTACTTGCTCTAAAATTTACACTAAATGTGCCTTTCGAACAGTAAGTTAAACGAGTATCATCTGTTGAAACAGAATCGAATGTGGAGGAAAACAAGATCACGAAACAGTGGCTCAAGATGCATGGGAACAGATCCGAACCGGAACTGGAACTTTGCGTGGGCAGGTAACCATGACGACAATTCCTTCTAAAGTGTATGACAACTTAAGAAACGGTCCAGATAAGAACGATAGCAGCAACGGCAACGAACATGTTGGAATTCAATTGGTATGCAAAAAGGTGATAACTTTTCTATTGTCTGTACTTACTTCTGATTGGCTTAAACAGCAAAAGTTAACAAAACTTCATAAAAGCAGTATTATATTCATCCTTACTTTCCAACCATCTTCCATCTTTCATCTGGTCTCAGTTTAAATGAATTCCACAGAAATCGTATGTGTGGAACATGTAAAATTGTAAACGTTTCTTGGCTTTTGATTTCAACTCTTCTGATTGGTCAAAATCTTTTAACACACACAAAAAAAAATTCAAAGTGGGCTGTAAATGAATTGTATTGCGTTGACGGCTTTCCTGTAGGTTTATGCATTCTCTGTGTAAAAATGATAACATTCCTATGTGGGGAAAGCCCCATCGCCGCATAACAAAGGAAATTGCTATCCACCTTACACGGATCATTACTTAACCTTCACTGGGGTTGTATTACGTTGTTTTTGCTGTTGTCTGCTCAAACCTGCGCACAACTTCTTAAGGGGGCTTCTGCCATTTGCTTTACCGGCCTAATCCACACGTGAAATTGCAGATAACTGGCCCATTTCCAGACTGAAAGACTCCAGTTTGTTTCCTTCTTTAGGAATGTAGGTGGAAAATGTCGATTGAAACGTTTTGCAAAGTCACCTGCTGTGAGAAACCCAAAAAGCTGCGTTTTACATAGCTCTTATCACAGGTGGTCCTAAAACTACATTTTTTACGACAGGGCATAAAGGTTAAAGCAACACAACAGAAATTAACATGAGATTCTTCATTCAAACTCACATTAAGTCACTATCTCCTTTTCAGGCGCTGGAACCAGCTCTAATCCTTGCCGCGACACTTATCATGGACCCCGCCCATTTTCCGAA
>NC_090875.1:29639026-29644026 GCF_036669935.1 Montipora foliosa
GTCCCACTGCAATTTCATGGCAAAGGCGATATCTCACGCCTCGAAAACTTGGAGGATCTAGCGATTATACAGTTTTGAACAGGCAACGTCTGCCCCTTAAAAAATCGTAATTTCGCACTTATCTGGACAATTTAAACAATTGTCTCTTGTAGTCACCTGACAATAGGGAGTTTAAGAAACGACGACGGCTACGGCAACGACAACGCCAAAAAGCAGTAATATTATTGGTTAAAAGAATCAAAATGCTCGTGCTGCACGTGCGGCACGCATTTTTAAACATTTCTCTTTCGTACTCGTCAAAACTACTTCGTGAAATGACCAAATTTAAGATTTTGACGACAACGTGGATAAACTAGCGTGAATCTTTCAGTCTCACTCTTTACTTCAAATCCGACTGTACCAATCCAGTTTTAGGACACTTCACTCACATTGAATAATATAAACAAGACGGAATAATCATGAAATACTTAAAACAGCTCAAAGTTATATTTCGGAGTGACGTTTTCGTCTCCGTAGCGTGGTTTCTTAAACTCCCTCATGTCAACTGGCTCCAACGGGATTCGAACCCATGACCTCTGAGATAGCGGTGCAATGTTTTACTAAATGATCTGTGAAGCCAGGTCAATGTTTTGCGCTCAAATTGACCTTCTGCCAGCTTTTGCGTTCTTTGAGGATAACTCGAAAACCAACGTTGTTCATTTAGCCCACAGTTTCCCACTTTTAATACTCTATATCGATTTGTAATGTTATTATTTTTTTATAATCATTATATTTATCCTAATTTATTATTTGTAATGTACACGTGATGAGTGATTGACAGGAATAAAGAATGATGGATTGGCGCCGGAAATGCTTAAATTGGTTACCAGAACTATTAGGACTAATCAATATGAGAATGTTGAAGCAATTCCTGCTCAGTTAATTAATTAATTAATTAATCTTAATCACAACAAAACTGCATCGCGATGCTCGGCAAGATTCTACTGAAGAGGCCACAGTTGTTTAAAAGGTGGATAACCCTTACATCGGATAAATCGCTATTCATTGGATAGCGCAATTAGTTTCACTACGACTTATCCGCTGGATAGTGATTTATCGGGCGGATAGCCATCGTTTGAACAACTGAGGCCAGAATAGCAAGCTAAACCCCCAGGGATTCTGAATGTTGAATGCAAATCCTAGTCAGGAATGGTAAACAATACGGCTTTACCTTAATAATTATTCAGGAGCCTCATTTTAAACAAGTTCTTTTGTATTTGTGCCTGCTAACATGAGCGCATTTTTTTGCATGACCGCCATTTCTGAATATGGTCTGTGGCGGAAAAAACACTGAGGTGCTCTGAGGATCTGAGCATGACCTAAGTCTCGTTCACGTGCCACATTTATCAACATTACAAACTCGGGCCAAAAAAAAAAAGCGCAACAGGGATATTGCTCCAGCACCGTCAATCCCGCTTACTTTTTCGAAACTGTTAGAACTTACACCGAGATGCGGCAAGATGAAGGGTCTCTAACGTTTACTTCACCATAAAATGTGCCCGTCTTAATGTGCTTCCATGATACGGTCCCACCGACTTCTTGCCCGCAACGCCGCGAAAGCAACGCAATAGTTTCCCGTGGTAACACGTAATCCCAAATATTTAGTCTAGAAATGTTTCCAACAAAGGCATCCCTGTATTCAAAACCTCCGCCATCTTTATCGTTGCCCACAACCATAATTCCACCAGCTTTAATGGTACTGCCCATAATCAAGCCTCCCCCAACTGCTTTGCTCTGACCATCGACAAATATCTCGTAAGTGCCGTTTACATTTTCCCACGTGACTGCTACATGGTGCCAGAGACCGTCAGGAGCAATAACAAAATTGTTCTGCCTGCAAAAGCGAAAATACAAGGCAAAAGAGGTTATGATAACAACTTCCGCCTCTCACAAGCTATGGTGCTGTGCATAGATATCGCAGTGTCCTTTTGAGTCTAGGAACTTCATGAATGATTTGGTGGGAGTGAATGACCGTTTGTCTCGGTTTAGGTTGGCTATGGGGGGGTGGGGGGGGGGGGCACTTGCTTTTCCACGGTTGGCACCGCGCCGACGTTTTCCTCAAATTGTCAGTAATTGCCTTATCTTATCTTTGGCCTCCTTAGTGATTCGCAAGAAGAACGGGTTTATTTTGGCTTCATCAGTCTCAAATCGTGTGCTAGAGGCGGTTTTCATGTTACGTCAACGCCGCTATGTTAGTGGACAAAAACAAAATCTCTCATTAGCTCCTTTTGTTCGTGCACCAGCAATTATACATTACACCATTACTTTCTGTATCTCTAGAAATTGGTTGCAAACCATCTGTGGGGTTGAACCTTTGCCACGTCAGATGGCTTGCGTTAGAGGGGCTGAAGTCTTCAAAAAAAAAATTTTCCCAGCCATTATCGACTAAAAAGGGGGAAAGTCCTTAGAATACTCAATTAATTCCAGGTCTTCACATTACTCACCTTTTATTTTGTTTGAGATTGATAATGAATTGATTGTTTCTCTCATAAATGAATATTTCATTAAAGGAACCAGACTTATAGTAATTTAAGTAAGTCTTGGATCCGGCGTCGGTAAAACTAACGAAAAGGCTGACAGTGAAAGCTGAAAGAGCTGGAATTGAGGACACTGGAATAAGTACGTAGTTTTCCGTAGATCTCTCCGTGATTTCAAGATCAAAGTTTGCCGATAAATCTAGAAAAAGAAAAAAAGAAAGAAAAATATGAACAGGTTACATGCAAACTAGGAAAATGTCTGTCCAAAGAAGACTTTAAGGTAATTCCCTTGAAAATGATGTACTATACAGATTTTGGTCAAATTTGGCACAATCGATATTCATGCACAGGACATTAAAAAAACCATAGTTAATGGAGAGGACTGGTTTGGAAGCTCGGCAAACATCAAAGGAGCAAACAAAGATGCCAAGATTTAGGTTGGAAAGTCCACGACCGTGCACAATCTTTTGTTTTGCGCTCATACACTATGCATGAATTACGTAGCCAACACGTTTGTATTGGTTCGTTCCTCAGTGAAGAGAAAACAACTATTGTGTTTTGTGCACGGTCAAGGCCAAAAACGAGAACAAAAACCTACAACAAAGAAATTTGTCGGGTTTCATAACCATTGCCTTCAATTAGCTATGAAAAAACGCAATACGAAGATAGGGTCACCGTGCTTGTTTTCGCACTGCATGCCCCTTTATTCTCCGTGTTTTTTTAACCGAATTACGCGACAAGCGTTCGAAACCTAATCAACCAAAAAATTTGTTGTTATATAGCTAAAGCCTCATTTACACTAGTGAGTTTTCCATGACAAGTTTTCCTTGGCAGTATAAATGGAAAAATATGACAAGTTTTTCCAGGTCAAGGTTCCTTGTTCAAAAACTAGCATGCTAGTCACTTATTTCAAAAGTTATATATAGATATTCTATCAGTGGAGAGCAAAAAATTAGTGTTTTGTGGCCAAGAACATTATTGTGCACCGAAGGTAGTTAGTTTTTTTTTCAATTCGGGTAAAATTATGGTATTTTCGAAAAACTGCGAAATATTACATTGGGAAAGTTTATCCTGTTAAAATTCATTTGACTCGCGCGGCTTAGGTTGTGAGGCATTTTTTTTGGGTGAGAGCAACAGCATTATTTGGTTGTTTTCACATCCCTTTGGCAATGATCCAAACGTTTATTCTCTTAACTACGTCCATAGATTTCTTCGTTGACTGATCATGAGAATTAAATGTTATATCAGGATCATACCCGTACGCTGATTACGATCCTCACTCAACACTTGTCTACCTGACAGTGTATTGAAATTGAGAGGTGAATTTACATACTGAACAGTCCTTCCCCCACTTTACCGCCACCGGTTCAAACTTTGCACTTACCAAAGCCTTCGCATACAGTTGGAATGATGTTTGTTGAATCCTGAAATTGAAAATGACCCGTGGAAAACGCAGTCCACGCAACTAAGTCACCCACGTGACCGAAACACTCACGTGATTGTTCCACTACTACGCTCTGACTTAAGGCTGTGCTCCAAATATTTACATCTGTAATATCTCCCGTATATGACTCATCTAAGATGAATCGTTCATTTGTGGTATTTCGGTGCTGACCAAGAAATAGAATTCCTGTACTGTGGAAGCTAAGACCTGCTTGAAAACCTTGTTGCTGTTCAATCAAAAGTCCGTCTACATATAACGTCAAGTTTCCGTCATCGTGTTCCCACGAGAAGCACAGGTGATGCCATTTGTCATCCATCAAGGAGACGTAATCGAAACTCCTAGAGATGAGTAAAACGAAATCGTTACCCGCAAGTCTGCCTCTCTGTTAGCTAATAGATAATTTAAGTGTCTAGTCGTTCTATCCCTGGAGCAGTAAATTGGGGACACTGTAAACTGGCTGAACTTAACAATTAAAGCAAATCAAGTCAAATGTTGGTTTTTGAGGAGAGCGGAAACCCGAGTACCCGGAGAAAACCTGTCGATGCAGAGTAGAGAACCAACAAACTCAACCCACATAAGACGCCGAGTCTGAGAATCGAACACGGGCCACATTGGTGGGAGGCGAGTGCTCTCACCACTGCGCCATCCCTGCACCCCGATGTTCGGAGGGGTGGCCTCTCCTATAAGCCCGGTGGTGTCTTGAGATCTCCTCGCTAACAACATGCTGTACTCTGTATAATCAATTTTACTATCAAGGCTAATAAATGATGATGATGATGATTGTGATGGACAGTCCTATAATTAAAGAACTTGTTCTACGATCATATTACTCATTCATTCGCCGTTACGTTCTTAAGATTTGTATTTCCGTCAGGGACGACCTTGGACAAATAGATTGGGTGCGTCAGTGTTTATTTTGTCTTGTGCAAAGACGAACACAAGCCTCGTTAGACATCTACACGAACTATCTCGGTGAGTCTTCCCAGTCGTTCTGAAAAGAATAATTCACCTAAACGCATAGTGTGCAAATTGTCAGGTCT
>NC_090875.1:29649026-29659026 GCF_036669935.1 Montipora foliosa
ATGGTTATCAAGGAATACAAACGAGAAGCGTCGAGCGTTACATATATTAGTATCTTGTGCGCGAATCAGTAATAAATTGAACTTGGCCACGGTTACTGTCGTCTAATGCACCTATCAATGAAAATATGAGTCAAATTCCCCACCCCTGCGATAACATAATTGGCCAAAAGTATCAAAAGCTTCCCACCTTGGGGCGAGTAAAGGTGGCCAAAATAATATCCTTGAGACTTTGCTGCACACAATAAGAGTGCAATGTATGTACCACTCACCTTTCGTTCAGCCACCTCTCAAGACCATGGGAAGTTCATTCGAACGCCTTCTGGGTATTTTCTAAGATGGCGGAGTTATTTTCAGGCAATCTCGTTCCCAGGGCCTTTCCCTCACTGGGAACAAGGTTGATTTCCAAGACCTCTTCATTATCCAAGATGGTGGCTTTCCCCACCCCTGGGGCTTAACATTGATAGGTGCATAATCACAATGGAAGCCGAGAAGTTGAACTATGGCCTACCAGGGACAACTTCACCCAGGGTCTTGAACTCGGGAACGACCGGATCTTAAGGCAAGTCTTGTAACCACTTCGCCACGACGATATCGACAAGAAATGGAAAGCCACACCCGGAAAAATATGCTTGGGGTATTGTTGATTCTTAGGTTATTCCGACTTGTTCTGCATGTAGAATTATTACCGTTTGTCCAGTATTTTCACTATTGTCTCTATTATCGTCTCGTGTTTCTCTTACCCAAAGAACCTGGAATTAAATGAATAACGCGCAACGAGAGGGTTCAGAGCCATTGTTTTCGCTCATGTAAGGACGGTGCCTACTTTTTTATTGCGCATACGTTCTGCGCATCTTGAGATACGCGAATTTCCTATGGGTGGTGCCATTCTCGTCACCAGAGCCTCGGATCGTCCCAAGGCTCTGGAAAACTCTGTGTAGGAGAACATGCGCCGTAGGGTTCTTATAGCCAGAAATTGGCTATTTGAACCGTACGGCGCCTGCTCAATCCTCGCGCTAACATGAATGCACCAGTTAGAGACGCTTTTGATTGTTCTTCACGAAAACCAATAAGAGAGCACTTTGTTTCAGGGTTCCCCAGAGCTCTTCTCTCCCTCAGTCAAGAGAAGATCTCTGGGGTCGAGATTGTGGGTGGTGCTTATTAATACAGGGATATTTTTGCACACGCGGTTCAAAAGTATGCGGAGAAAGCAGAACTTTCAAGAAAAAAGAAAACTAGGGGTAACCACGCATTCTTCAGAGAAAATTAAGCTTCAACGTGGAAAAGAACGCCATACATTGCTTTGTATTTTCAAGCTTTTTACAAAAAATGTTGATTAATTGTCTTCGAAAAATGCGTTGTTACCCCCAATTTTCTTTTTGGATTTCACTAACACTCGTTAAGATCTGCTTTTCCGCATACTAAGTAAACCACGCATATACGCATTTGAATTAGCAGGCACCGTCCTTAACATGTTTTTTTTAGCGCTATCTTTCATGCCGACGTCCTCGTTGAGTGATGTCCCCAGGTAACAAATATGACGCTGTTAACCTACCCGTCTCTTTACGTTCAAACACAGCAAAACGCCAATCTGGGTCATCCACTTCAATCACCGAGCAGTGCCCTTTAACCAAGGCTGACCACGACTGATGATACGTTACAAATATGACAAGACTAAACTGCCACTGAAACATGATCTGAAAAAACAAAATCAATAAATTGCCCATATCCATGTGAATATTAGTACTGCCTTAACACTGTCTTTACCATTGGGACCGGTAAACACAACTGTTGACAAACATTCCGAATGAGCCAACAATGGGAACAAAAGAGCCCTTCATTAATTTCTATGCTTATTTTGCTTAGTTCAGTTGAAAATAAAGCGATGTCTCGTGCGCAACTTTGCATTGCTCCATGCAATGATCTATGGGTCTACAACTTAATGTTTGCAACTTGTTACTTTCCGTTATTTCCTTGCTTTTTTCTGCAAACTTTAAAGCGGGATAACGTAGACAATTTCTCATTTAATAATATGTTAATCAAGTTTAGGTTTTACTCTATCTTCACGGTCTCATTTCAACTCGGTATTGGAACGTTAGGCAAATTATAAACGTCGCATTTTACATGTGCCAAATCTAATGCAAATGAGCGAAAACGTAGAATTTTAAGTGAAGCTATGATCTTCGCAGTTATAAGAGCAATTTTTGCAATTGCGTAGAGAAGCCTGAAAAATTCAGGACTTCAACGGGGTTTGAACCCGTGACCTCGCGATTCCGGTGCGACGCTCTAACCAACTGAGCTATGAAGCCACTGACGTTGAGAGCTGGTCATTTGTGGGTTCTTGCTTCTCTACGCAATTGCAAAAATTGCTCTCATAACTGCGAAGATCATAGCTTCACTTGATTTCATATCCGCAGTTCATATATGATTGATTTCATATACCATTTCATCATTGATTTATTCCTCACGGGACCATTAGAACCCACAAATGACCAGCTCCCAACGTCAGTGGCTTCATAGCTCAGTTGGTTAGAGGGTCGCACCGGAATCGCGAGGTCACAGGTTCAAACCCCGTTGAAGTCCTGATTTTTTCAGGCTTCTCTACGCAATTGCAAAAATTGCTCTTATAACTGCGAAGATCATGGCTTCACTTGATTTCATATCCGCAGTTCATATATGATTCATTTCATATACCATTTCATCACATAGAATTTTGTCATTTGCATTAGATTCAGCACATGTAAAATGCGACGTTTAAAACGGGCCTTATTAACTATTTAAACTACTTTATACTTGGGAAATGGGATGGCCCAGTGGTGAGAGCCCTTCGTATCAAACAAGGAAAACAGAAAAGTCTTATATTTTTATAAACATCTGTGTATTTGAATATTTAAGTTAAACTTTGTTGTCCATTTATTTTTGTTGTAATCAATTTACTTAAGATGGATGTTCTACATGTAATCTTGACATGTTCGGAAGAAACTTATTTTCCATTGCCTTGTCTTTGTACTCATTAACATTTTTCATATTATATATATTTAGATTTTCATCTCATGTAAGGCAGTAGTGTCTACATGTAATCTTTACAGGAAATGGTCTTGACATGTTCGGAAGAAACTTCTGCCTTCTTCAGTGCAAATCTGAATGTAAATATCTGATAAGTTTCCAGCTCAAGATAAGTAAAAGAAGCCTTACACAACCTGTGGGAAAACCTTTCCCTCAATCAACATGTTAACGTACGCTTATCTCTGCAATTTGCACGCCTTATTTTTCATTGTCTTGTCTTTGTACTCATTAACATTTATCATATTATATCTATTCAGATTTTCATCTCATGTAAGGAAGAAATTTCTGCCGAAACAAGTCTGAAACATTGCAAATTGTTGTTTTATATTTAAGACTTGTGGTGTCTCTCCTACTCTGTAGACCCAACGGTCTTCATGTCTCAAAGTACAAAAAAAAAAAACACCTGCTAGCTCATATCTGGAGTGAAACCTTTGTACCTTAAATTAACAGTTTAATGCTGCACAATTGAGCTATCGGGGATTCGAGGGGCAAAGTTACGTTAACGTCGTTAAAGTAAGTTCTGCTAAAAGTAGCCAAACAGCAGCACGTCTTAATCATATCACCACGAACTCCAAGCCCACCATCTCCACACCTTGCCCAGCTAGTATTTGAAAGAGAATAAGGTCCTCAAAATATTGCTGGCATCTCTTTATCTCAGTTGAAACTTTCCTCCTTCGCTCCTTTATGGTGGAAATTTTTGAAAACCCATTTGGACTTTCACTTCAAATTACTCCTATCGCTGAGTTATCGGAAAAAAAAAATAATGATAAGGCGTCGCTAAGGTTGCGATCTTAAGATAGTAGTTTTTTCTAGATGGCAAACAAAAACCTTATTTCTATTTATTTTCCAGCAACGTTGCTATATATAAGTTTTCCAAGGAATAGTACTCACCAATTCTTGACCTTTTTCTTAATGAATCACTCCCTAAAACACTACTTTGCACTTAGTTACAACACTTCTTCAATACCACGAGCCATTTTTCAGTCTTTAAAAAAACAAATATATAATGAATCCTAGAGACATCAAGGTAGCTACGAAAATTGTTTCCTTTATTGACATTTTTAGAAGAGCATTACTTTTCGACGAGTGTAAAACAAATTTAAATTTCAGGAATTATGTCACCTAATTAAACAGCTCTGCACGAAAGGACTCCACGTGTCGAGTGTTGAACTTAAACTCCTCTCTTTTGTTAACAACATCATGAGTCCCATATAACTCACCATTCCAGCTTTCCTCAGAATTGCTTCACGATGTCAAATTGATCGTCAGTATATTTAGTATTTACAGAAACCCATAAGGGTTGAAACGTGTAACGGCCCGTTGTGTGCTGCGAAACAAACTTCTGAATATTCAACTCGCTAAGTACCATATTTGGAACCACAAGAGCGAGGGGTTTCCAAATATGGTACTTAGCACTGAAACATTCAACCAATCAGTTTGCACTGAATATTCGGAAGCTGTGAACGCGCGTTACACGTTTCAACTCTTATGGGTCTCTGGTATTTAGTAACTGCATTTATAAAATAATTAAGATAGTACGCGCACTCTCATTGGTCAATAGCTGTGTTTAGATGAGAGTATGTAAACACGGGTGTTACATTAAACGAATTTTGATTGGTTATGTACTGTCAGACGCGCGTTTTGATTGGCTGGTAGGAAATATGAGCGTGTATCAAGAAAATCTGTTTCAATCAAGAAGTAAAAAAGACTAGCATTTTCCTTCATTTGTCGAATTATCTTTGAGAAATATTTTATAAAAGCAATAGAGGACTTTTTTCCGTGTCAGTTTCCATCGCCTCATCTAAACACTCGGGGGGAGCTGAGAGAATTCTCGACAGTTGTGCAAAGCCTTGACTGCGTAGAGCGTGTTCCCCTTCATGGAGTCCGAAAAAAGGTTCAAATTGTGAGAGGAGAACATTAGCATAGAAGAAAAACAAGCTCAGCCTTGTTAGTATGCTTTATCTAAGGACCTCTAATAAGGAATGCTTTATCAGTTTTGTATGTGACCTTTAAGGCTGTTTGATCATAAAGTTATTAATGAGTTTGAAGAACCTTTGACTTACGCAAGACCCAATAAAGACTGTTTTATTCAGCCGGCTCTAACAGAATTCATGACATTCATTCTTAAAGATAACAAGGAAGATTATTCATTTACTAGTCCTTTTATTCACTGAGATAATCCACCCTTCACGCGCTTTTCAATTGTCATCACTTCATACTACAAACAATACAGCATATATACATAATTACAGAATTCAAAGTTTACAATACAAGAAAAGATAAAAATCGCGCTGACCTTTTCCGAGCCGAAGTATGATAATATCGAGATTTATCAAAATATCAATGAAATTTGTTTCTTTCAAGAGCGACTGTTACATTGGAAAGCTTTTACGTCTCACATTGGGTTACTGGTCTACTTTGAATTTCTTGCTTTTTTTTTACGAAAACTGAAACAGTTATATTGTGTCCTCAATTCAGTCTCCGACTTTTCTACTACTGTTTCAATCAATGGATCATTCTAGCCACGTTGATGATTGTTCTTTAATCATGCTTTCGTTCCTAACAACGTACAGTCAACTGGTTTATTTAAGAGAAACGGTTCGCTACCGGTTTACCCGGTAGGAAAGGGATGATCAAACAGCCGTGCCGAAGCCACGACTTCAAAACATCTTAACTTATTCCAGTACTCGTTCGTTTCCTTGCAAATTAGCCCTTGTCACCACGTTCTTCTATTTAAAATCCAAAAATAATATTTAACTTTAAACGAGGCAACAAGGGCTAATTTGCAAGCAAACAAAAGAATATCTGATTCAGTACTAAAATGATAGCCACTTTGGAATGAGATGTATTCCTTGCTGATAGCCACTTTGGAATGAGATGTATTTCTTGCGGACCTAGAAACTTTCAGGTTCTTTGAATTAAAAACAGTTACTTTGAAACTTTTTGTGCTTTTGAAGTTCTTTCGGCCGAGACGACACGTGGTCTTTAGACCAAAGAGAAAGTGCTGCCTCTGTGATCATTTTTTACGTCTTCAAAGGGTTAGTCTCGGATATTAACGACTACAAAACCGAAATTCAATGTATCGTTCAAGAACCCACACTCTATCGACACTCTATTGGCGAAGAGACGAACGCAGAGCTCTCGGTTTTGTCATATTCTTTTCAGTGGCCGATTTGGCTATATATAGTACAAAAGACTTGTAAGTATGAGGCCACGTAAAGGGGAGCTAGTATGTTCCTTGGCGGTCAGATAAATACAC
The DNA here is from genome assembly GCF_036669935.1 of Montipora foliosa. Taxonomy (NCBI): domain Eukaryota; kingdom Metazoa; phylum Cnidaria; class Anthozoa; order Scleractinia; family Acroporidae; genus Montipora; species Montipora foliosa. The sequence goes on from NC_090875.1 coordinate 29,655,349, forward strand.
ATAGATTACAATACATTGATCAGGGTTGAATAATGGAAACACATTCAAAGAAGCAAGAAGCAGGCAGTCCCCTATTTATAACTGCTTCGAAGTATATTTTTGCTAAATTTATCGCAACAAGCAATCCAGAACATCATTCTACTGCAATGATAACTCTTCCGTTGTGGAAAAGAGCAGGATCATCTTCCCTTTATATTATAGAAAAAGCAATTCTTAATTTCTCCCTCAAAGCGGGGGGCACCTGAATTTCACTTGAAGTTACCCTATGTTTCTTACATCACAAACAAATAACTCTTTCATTCCCTGTGTAAACATATCGCTGTTTCAGCTTTTAATTAAAAAAGTACTACTTTTGGGACTAAGAGACGTGCACGAAGAGGAACATTCGAGGTACCTTTTTGTTGCAACTCCCACAATTTCTCTGGGTTGTGCTTTAAAAAATATAATGAGGAAATCCGAAGAAGAAATTCTAAATTTTCTTGGTCGGACTGATTTCGTTTGGAAGTGAAACCAAATTAAGACTACTTTACAGATTAATAGGAAATTAATTTTGACTGAGACACTGAGTTTTTTTCCCTGAAGAATGGGATATGATTTAAAAGAGAAACTGAAATTAAAATAATGACTATAATGCCAACAACAACAACAATAAGAATAATGATAATAATTACTATTCCATTACGCAACTGATGACTTCCTTACTCATTTCTTAAATTTTCACAGAATAGAAGCTTATTTGTGAATCATCTAGGAATTCCTTACTCCTCAGTGTTGCTAAACTCTCCCTAAATTTTACGTGTGGGAACTCTCGGAGTATTTGACTTGAAATGCTGCCTTATAAGATTGGCACTAGGAAAGAATCGCAAACAAACAAGTTCTTCCTATCCTAAAAAACTATCGAGATAATGCAAACAAAAGTGATTACACCAAAGCAAATACTTTTCTATTCCACAGAAATTGTTATCGCCTTCTTCTTTCTCCGAGTCTCAGCGAGCTTTCTCAGATGAGACGAGGTTTACATTGTTTAGCTTATAATAAGGCGCTTAAATAGCTTTATGAATTTATACCTCCTTGGGGTCTAGATCTTGAAACATTAGAGTTCCCTTTCTCCTTAATTCCCCGCAGTGAAGAATTACCAAAGCACTTAAAAACAACAACAACAAAAAGCTGGATGGTCTTACTAAAAACTTCTTCTAAACTTACCAAGCCTTTTTTACAGCTGTAAACTTAATAGAGACATCAAGCCAAAATTTGCTCAGCAAAGTGAACGCTCCGCCGCCCGCCAGAACTTGAATTTTCAAGCAAAGACGCGGGGACAAAATACTGACCACAAAACGTACTTTAGCAAGATTTGCTGAGCTCGTCAAACAAGGCCCACTTGAAAACTTAAACGCTTGCAGCTGCAAGGCAGCGAGAAATATGCTAATTAAAGCAATAAAGTTTCGCTTTTACAACTGGATGTGATTGGAACTATCGCTGAAGTAAATCTTAACTGACAGCCATCTTCTTCCGCTGGTAATAATTTTAGGAATTTAGATTGCTTTTTCAAGCAAGAAGCTATAGATGTCGCTTCCTATACAGCTGCTTAGAGCTCAAAAGAAAAAAATCACACAAGGTATGTTCTCACGGTGAAGGCGAGCCAATTGGACAAAGAAAAAGAAAAAACGAATGTCTGTGTCAAGCAGCACAAAAAAAAAAGAGAAAGAAACGAATGTCTGTGTCAAGCTAATAAAAAGTAATGAAAAAATATCAAAAAAGAGTCGGGGTTTCATCCATGATATTTTTTAGGGGTTTACACGCTGAAGGAAGCCTTGTATAATAATGCAAAGCAAAGCAGTGCATTTCAGGAACAATTTTAAGATCATACGATGCGATTTAGAAACTTAACAAAATGAAAAATCACAACACAATTGCAATGAATATTAGGAAGGATTCATAGTCGTACCGCATTGCAAGACCTCTGAGAAACTTCGACTGAATGGAATATCTATCTTTTCTAATTTAGCCATGTACCAGAGATTACATATACAAAACATATTGACACCACGGATATTAGGAATGTGCTGATGTTGTTATGCAAAGCACAAGACACATACAATGAACTGCCCACAAAAACTTTATAAACTGAAAGAAAAACGGGAAAAAGAAAATTTGTGCCAGATTGGCCTAAAGGAAACTATAAAGCTCTGCATAAATTAGGCCACCCCAAATAAGACAAGTTGGAGTCGTAGATTGGCCATGGACAAGAAAAATGACAGCAGACAACAGAAACACATTTGAATGAGAAAAAAAAACTCTGCCCATCCTGGTGAGAGTTTTTCTCTGTACTTTTGCGGGTTTAACGTGATCCGGGTTCCATTCCCAGACTTGGCATTTGTTGGTTCTCTAGTACACTGCGTCGAGAGGTTCTTCTCGGCATGCAGGTACTCCGGTTTTCCCCTGTCCTCAAAAACCAACCTATACGATTTGATATTAGTTATTTCATTTAGAGCGGTTTTCAAATGAGTGTCGTAAAACCAAAACCAAAGTAATTACTTCGGCCAATCAAAAAGGACGGAGACAATCTAATAAACCAATCAAAACTCGAAGTAATTACACGTAGCCGACACAAAGCGCGAGAAAATGTGCACGCGCGAGCCACGATTGGTTTTGGTTTCACTTCTGATTGGTTGAGAACTTTGAACCAATCACTGAGTGAAGTAATGCAAAATTGATTTGATTTGTGTGTAGTGTCCCCCAATTTGTGCCTCAGCGCTAAAAAAAGTTGATAATCAAATACAGTTCATTAAATTAACAGAAAAAAACGCAAGCATCATACGAAAAACATCGACTAAGCGTGTGTAAGTTTCTTGTGCAACTAATTACTATGCTCGCGACGCAAGAAAAATAACAGCCGTGGTCTTGAATTTCACTCATCATATAAACCCTTTCGTATGTGTACTCGATTTGGAAAAGTTTGGTCACGCATTTTGCCGATCGTACATTTTCTCTCTTGTGTTGTATACAAGTTCATGGATATTTCAGCTGCGTCTAGACAGACGAGATATGAAGACAAACAAGCTCTCAATTTGATAAAAAAAAGGAAACTTTGATATTTTATTTCGTGAATATTTTGCGCGCGCGGTACAGCGTCCAAAATAACATAGGTAATAAGAAAATGGCGTCACTGTATAGTCGAGCGCGGAATATTGCTCTTTCCTTGAACTCTGGCATGTTGTTGACCGTGGCACTTCCTTAATTCAGTTATTGGGACTTTTTGTTGCTTTTTTCATGACGAACCAACCAAAAATACCATTACAGAAATAAAACGATAACGTACAAATATATTATAGAAACAAAATATCAAAAATCATAGTGGTATTAAAAAAATTCGGATCCTCTTATGACGTCAATAAACAGTCATTTTACATAATCTATTGTAGATAACAATTGTGAAGAAATCTCACTGATTGCCGAAGCGCACAGGCATTGCCACAAGCTCGACTCCACAGTTCTTCTCTTTTGCATGACTGAGGGAGAGAAGAGCTCTGGGGAACCCTGAAACAAAGTGTCTTCTCATTGGTTTTCGTGAAGAACAATGAAAAGCGTCTCTGATTGGTATAACATTCATGTTAGCACGAGTAGTGAGCATGCGCCTTAAGGTTCAAATACCCAATTTTTGGATATAAGAACCCTTCA
>NC_090875.1:29664026-29669026 GCF_036669935.1 Montipora foliosa
GTAAATTTACCTCTCAATTTCAATACACTGTGAGGTAGTCATGTACTGAGAATGAAGATTACTATCAGCTTAATTAAGGGTATGATCCTGATATAACACGAAATTCTCGAGACCATCCAACAAAGAAATCCATAGAAGTAGTTAGGAGAATTAACTGTTAGATCACGGAAGTGAAAGGGTTGAGAAGACAGGTTTTACATCATCAACTGGCTCCACAGTCAGTTCCCTTTTTCTTATTGAGAAACAATGTTAAAAGACCTTATCAAAACAAGCTGGCGACAGTTTCGTTAAAGGCGTCTCGGGACATATTCAGGAAACGGGTTCCAGGCCACGTCAGGAATCCAGAATCTTCGGAGGGGAAATCTGGAATTGAAGAAACCACAACGTGGAATCCATAATCCAAGCCTTTCATGGATCACCTTAGGGTTAAGGTTATAACCTTTCAGACTCATTGGATACGGAATCACTTAGATCACAATGATTTTAAATATCCCACTTGGGGGAACCCAGACGAAAAAATTCTGTTCACAAACGTTCCTAAAATTGTAATAGATCGATTTGGTCAAGTACCTTGATGAGGTGAGTTGAAGATTTTGTTTGCCTCATTCAATACTCGTCTTTCTCTCATCAGTTCATCTCAGAGCCAAGTCTATGAGCTGATGTTTGGTGCACAAAGGGTTCCAGTTTACTGCCACATGGGCAACTTTGGATGCGGAGATGGAGGATGGACGGTGGCCATGAAGACTGACGGCACAAAGGTTATGATACGTTTTGTCCTAAAAAGACATGTCGCCACATGGACGAAAAGGACACGTTCTGTATGATAAATGTCACGAAGTGTCCCCTTATCCTTCTTGCACATTACTTGTCTCCAAAAACGTCGCGAAATGTCCCTCTTCCCTAAGCAGTAACGCCTTGAACTTGCATCTGATCAGCAGCCTTTCTAGACAACAAGGCTCAAATTGCGATTGGACACCAATTTGAATAACCTTAAATAACTGTACACATTTCAAGTGCGGGCTATGGACGAAAGAGAGAAATGATCCTCGCAGTTACCTGGACAATTTAAGCAATTGTCTCTGATATAAACCACTTTCATAAATGACGACCGATTTAATATTCTATTGTAAAAGAAATGTGTTAATTGGACGTACTGGCATTTTGTTTTTGTTTTGTTTTTTTTTTTAGTCAGTTTTCCTTAATTACATACTATAGTGATTACTTTGGTCTTTGTTTTACGAGAGGCTCTATTAACAAATGCTTTTTTTATTTTATTTTAGAATACTTTCCACTTCAACTCACATGCTTGGACGGACAAATATTCCGTTAATCTCGAGGGAGGGACGACTGGATTCGACTTTCAAGAAACCAAGTTGCCAACATACTGGAGCACACCATTTTCTAAAATCTGTCTTGGTATGAAAATTGGCCAACAGATTAACTTTACCGTCATAAGAAGGAGCGCGAGTTCCCTGTTCTCTCTGATCGCAGACGGCACATACCGAGCCACCTCACTGGGTCGTAAAACGTGGAAGAACCTGATTGGTCCCGATGTATCTCTGCAGCTCCACTGCAACAAAGAAGGCTTCAATACTGAGGGGTTCAGGACCCGCACCGCAAAAGCAAGAATAGGGATTATTGGTAACAATCAACAGCATTGCGGCCTTTGCGACTCCCGAATAGGATTTGGCACTGGAGGAACCCCTGATGAATCTAACACTTGCGGCAACGAAGCTGCGGATCGATACAGTGACAATGGACCAAAAAGCATTAAAGCAATGGGCTACATCTTGGTCCAATAGCTCATAAAAATCTCAAAACGTTCCACTTAAATAAAGCACATCTTCATCACAGATTAACTGGAAACAAGTACAGCTTTACAAGATGCGTCCATTTTTATTCCGCAGATGGATGCCACGGTTGCTACCTCTCTCACTTATACTTTCGTTAATAATTTTTCCCAAGGTCAACTTGAAAGTAATCCTGTGGCTATTCCAGGCTGTTGTTTTTCTTGGTCCCTATAACATGCATCTTCTATGGTTATCAGGGCTAGTTGAATTGTTTCTGCTAAGTGTATCATCTATTGTTTCGTTCTCCAATCACAGATCGATATGACAAGATGTCAAAAAGAACGTCTTGAGTTTCGTGTACTCACGGTTTGGGAGAAGTTTGCTTTCGCATTTTGCCAATCGTAGCGGAAAGGATTTTCCTCTGCTGAATTGTATCCAGGTTCTTGGATTTTTCCGCATTCACATTTAAATGGTATGGAAATATCTGGAACAAAGCGTTTTATTCGCAAAAGGTTTCAATTTGGTATAACAAATTCAGTTAACTAGGCGATTTGGTACATTGTTTATTTTCCCGTAAAGCTTGGTTTAAAAATCGACACTTTTCTGACGCTGATGGGGAATAGGCCCAATTTGAGTAAATCTTACTCTTGGGTGATAACGCTTTGAAAACTTATAGAGGTTTACAATCACGTGATAAGACGGCCATGTTGGTGCACAAAGCAAGAGCAAATTATCGCTCAGTTTTTGCATTATAATAGAGTCAAATTCCCAAGACTTTTTTCTTTATTTTTCTGTGCAACAACATGGCTGCTGTGACGTCACGGAAAACCATCTATTTGTTTGGATTTTTCAAATAAGTAAGTTATCTCGTGACGCATTTTTCACGTAACGCAAGACGTCAAAAACGACACCGATGACGAAAAATGACGTCATTCTTACCTCAAGCGCTGTCGGGCCTAGGAACTCATAACCGGAAGCCTTCAACTCCAATACAGTAACTACGTTTATGTAAAGGCATTTTCACAGATCAAGCTATTTTTGGACGAGTTCTTAAAGTTCTTAAATAACATTTGGCTTGCAATAGTGACCATTCTCAATCCCATAGGATTAGCTAAAACGGTCTGCCTTTAAAAACGCCGTTCCACAAATACAATGAAGTTATACGCTTGGAGTCATGGGCTCCTGGCGCTGTATATTATAGCTCAGTGCTTAGACTCTGTCATGTTGTTTACCCAATTCTTTAATTCAGTCAATGAATAGTCAGTTGTTTACTTCTTAACGTTTTTTTTTTTGCGACGACTCAGTCAAAAAAACTATGACAGAAAGACGATGTACACAAATATAACAGAAACAAAATATAAAAATCTTAGTGGTATTGGAAAGTGAAATTGGATCCTCTTATGAAGTCGATAATAATAATTTGTCAGTGATTGGTTACAGAAATCCCACAACTGTTAAGTCGCGACTTCTAAATGACGTCAGCTTTACGTCACACTTTAAAACCCTTTAAGGCTCAAAGGGCGCCCCCATTGACGGGTAAAATGGTCTGGAGTTAGACAGACTAAATCTATGAGTGGTTACTGGGAGATAAAGGCATAAATAAGCGTTCGCACCTGCGAATATACCCACATCTCGTTCCCAGAGTCATCATTGCCTTGACCAGCAGTTGGGAAAGAGAGACTGGTCAAATGCAAAAAAGGCTATATTTGATTGCCTGTTTTCATTTCCTGCCATTTTATAGGAAATTTTTTTTCAGAGTTTCAAGCGCTCCATTCTTTAAAGCTTCCCCTACTGAACTTTCCTTAGGGAGAGTTCACATTTACCCTACCTCTCGAGGCGTAGTCCAACAGACCAAATGGGCTCTTTGCACGATACTGTCATATGGTACAAAATCCGCCATGCTGGATGGCAAAAGGAATGCAGCAACCTCCAAGACAAAGCGATTTTAACCAGCCAAGCGTGACTTTTCGTTGTTTTGGATGTCCCATTGCGTAGTTGCCATAATACAGGGCAGATTTTATACCGTGTGACAGTTTCATGTAAAGGGCCCATTCATAAATGGCTGCCAAAAATTATTCTTTTGTCTAATTAGACTCACTAGCCTCGTTTGCATGGACAAAACACAAAAGAAACGTTGCTTGAGAGCAAGGCTAGTGAGTCTTATAGCGATGTTTCTCGTGACGTCACCCATTGTTATTAATGTGCCAACCAGAGCCTAATTGGCTCTTGAAACAATGACTTCTTTTGTTCCGTGGTTGGCAAATTTGAATGTCAAAAGAAATGTGACGTCAATGTTTGTAAACAAGAAATATGGCTATAGAGCGTTTTCACATGACGTTACGGCGGCCATGTTGGTGCTCCAAAACAAAATAGTGTACCGAACTAATCCTCCGGGAATTGAACTCTATTTTTATGCAAATACTTTCCTTTGTTTGAGTAATCCAATATGGTTGCTGGCCACTAAAGGATACTTTTTACGCCGCCAATTATTCCTTCGGTCTGTGCGCTGTGGAAGTGCCCTACTTTAGGGAGAAATTCATATTTCCAAAGTTTGACTTTCCACGCATAGTCAGAAGACCCTTCACGCACGCGCAATTATTCAACCGGAACTAGAGTTTTCTGGTTCCCGTTTTGTATTATTCCAGAGCCCCCCTCACCTGTTCCACTGGTCAAGGATAACGAAGGCTCTAGGAACGAGATTGAGTATAGCTCCACTGACAAACACGAGGCTCCCTCAGAGGTGAGGAAGGTAATTTTTTGCATTTTTTCTTGAAGACTTTGCTAGGGTGCAATTGAATGCCGTTTTAAGTCACCCATCGTAACTTCAGTCAACTTGAAATATCCAAAATGCGTGCGAGATCTCGAATTCTCACGCAAATCTTTACGATGTTGGCCATAATTATAAGGAGAGCAAACACTTTACATGTGAACACAAGTAACCCAAACGCTTCCCCCGCAGCAGAGTGCAACAAACAACCAAGTAACATCTGCAATTGCCATTGCAATGTGCACCAGGATGCAACCATTTGCAATTATGGAAGAACAGTGGAAGGCAAACTGGATCAATTACTCGCACTTGTCAACAAAAGCGCGTCTTCTACTGAAATGCGGTATCCTACTTCCTTGCCAGGTATTACCAGCTATGATTCAGAAATTTTGAAGTCATATGGATTATACTGATGCTGTTGTTACTTAAGATGTTGTGATTTG
>NC_090875.1:29674026-29681526 GCF_036669935.1 Montipora foliosa
ATGGACCAAAAAGCATCAGAGCAATGGGCTACATCTTGGTCCAGTAACTAATGCAATATCAACGCTCTCCACCTAAATAAGGCGCTGACATTTCATTGCAGCTTAACTGGAAAGAAGTACAGCTTTTAATTACAAGATGCCTTTCTATTGAGACCGACGCCACGATTGCTACCAATCACTCATTCACATCATACAAAACAAATACACTGAGCTAAATAGACTGTAAGCTTTGTTCAGTATGTCGTATATAATAGATACCTAAAACTTGGCCAGTTTTTTTTTTTTCTAATCTTGTTAGTAAAATAGTATACCAACTGGATCATAATAGACTGGATCATCTTCCATTATGTATCATATCATTAGATACAGCTTTGCAGCAAATGTCAGAGAGAGTGCTTAACGTATCATCAAGTTAGGACAAGGAACGCAAAATTATTCCGAAGTTTCATCTTGAGAGTCTAGAAATTCTGCCTCCAATTCCGTCCCTATGACTGCAAGAAAGCCAGGGTGATTATCACATCCATCTATGCTATTCGATTCTATTCGCCCAAAATAGGTCCAAAAACTTTAAAGCCTTCGAGAAATGGAAGCCTGTGGTCTGTTGGTAACAGCAGCACTGAGATACTATGCGCACAGCTTCTCAGAACGTCGCATTTTTCCCATTCTTAAGACGCAGCCAGATAAGCCCAGAAATGCACGCAATGGGCCTTATTCTAGACTGCGAGAAGTCTCTATTTTTCTTCAGATTTAGTGAGAGCAGTGCATGCGCGCGAAATGAGGGCGGGGGACCGAGAAGAAAAAAAGAGACTCTCTTTTACCGTGCCTCTCCTGTCTCGCGCCTTCAGTCACGCGCGTGGCCATTTGCGTGTCTCGCGTTTTGCTCTAGGAACTACAGCAACAAGAGCCTATTCGTTGTCTAGCCTTATTCGCGCGGCGACCGTGCATATTGGCCATAGACAATATATTTCGTACCCCAAGCCTCGAGTTGAAATGTTTGGGAACGAGTTTCCGTGGGGCAAAATAAAAGTTTCAATCCCTCGGGACTCAACATGCCCGCGGTGTATACGTAATTATTAGATGCAGGGCGATTTCGATGAGCGTAACGAAATGTCCCCTTCCTCCATAGCCGACTACAAGGCAAAATTAACTTCACTAAATGTCCCCTAGTGAATACAAAGATGAACAGCTGCATTTTCCCTCACTAAAAATAACGCTAACTCTTAACATGCACTTACCTCATTGCCAGAAATAGGTAGCAAAGGGTTAGACCTTTTCAGGGATTTCAAGGCTTGAAATTCCATCCAATGAACCAAAATCCTTTTCTTTATCCTTTTGCGATGCCTGTAGTGTTATTTTTTGGCTGCAAAAACCTTAGTAATATATATCTCCCCAGTAAACACGCCAAATTTCACAGCGATCGATGAAAATGGCGGCCTTCTACGAATGCTACAAGAATTGATACGATATCGTATCAATTTCAGGGCCCCCTGGAGAAAAAAGAGTTTTAAAGGGACACTTCCCGTTGGATGTCAAAATAATTTTCTTTAACGTTCCTTAAGTCGATACAAGCATTCAAACTTGTGTTGGGCTTACAGCAGCTATTGTTTATGACTGACAGATATTGCGAAATAGTGGCAAACTCTTCATTAATTGTGGAGGTGTTTTCCCTTTTATCTTTCGCTGCCTTTTTGGTTAGGCGTCAATATCATATATTAAAGAGTTCCATAGAGATGTCACCACTTTTTAAAAAGGCGAATGTCACGTCTCGTTGAAAGAAGGGAATCTTGGTTTTCTTTCGCGAAATCAGGCCAAAACAAACAAGTGATAGAGTAACCGTTATTTAAAGCCTATTCGAATTCAAATGATCAAAATACGAGTGGTATCTTACCTACTGATGCAAACTGTTCTGATGTTTGTACCAAAAGGAACAAACTCTTCGACGGCGAACTCGACGACTAAACGTCCACTCTCTGACACCGGAACGTGCAACAATCCAATTTCTAACAACTGTCAGTGTCATTGCAACGTTCATCAAGATTATCAACTGATCACCGATGCAGTCAGAGCTTTGGAAGCCAAAATGGATCAACTGATGGAACTAGTCAACAAAACATCACCTCCAAAAATTCAGACTACTCCATCGCCAGGTGCAATTATCATTTTATCTATGGTCTAAGTGTAGCTTTAAGCAACTTAAAGAACTCTTTTGTGAGGTTTTATCGATTATGTTTACAGCTCTTGCCTCTTCGTGCAAGGAATTGTATGACAAAGACAAGTAAGTGAAAATATGTTCTTTTTCCCTTTTATGTACTCGGCAAATACCGGGCAGTTGAGCTAGCTGATTCTTTATTTTTCGATAGCTTTTCTTCGCTGGGAGGGATATTTTCACTTCACTCATCAGATAACAATATTGGACTCGACCTTTTCGGGCTATTACTTGCCTTGCCATTTATGTCGGACGTCTTGCTGTTCCTTCTTTAACGACCTCTTTTGGTCTACGTCCAACACAATAAGGGCAAGAATCTTTTTTGGTTGTCTAGATCAGCACATGAAGCTGAAATTACCAGGCTTTATTATCAAAACGACAGAGAGTGGGTTGCGGTAAACCAATATTTAAGTACAACACTGACCCAAGACTTCCGCCTCAGGTTAAATACTTCAATAATTTGGTACCGTCGTATACGCGATCTCCTTATATAATTACATCACACGGTAACACGCTATCAGGCAACTACGCTCGTCATCCAAACATTTTCTTTTCACTCTGACTTGTAATTTCAAAACATACAGCGCAAGATCGTTCTCCGTGGCACCCCCGACACTATGGAATGTTCTTCCTTATGATATCAGAAACAGTTCGTCAGTGTCTGTTTTCAAAAATAAGCTCAAGGTGATTCCTTAGTAATAGAAGTTATCGTAAGATTTTCTTTAAACTTTTTGTTTGTTTCCCACGTTATGGTGACTTGAAATATGCAATTAAAAAAATAGGTCACCAAGCTCGTTTGGGAGATATAACTTGCTCAAGTTACTCATTTAATCATTGCGACTTCATCTATCAAGGACAAGTTTGTTCCATCGGTTCACGCAACGTTTTGCAGGAACAGGAAGCACAGCTTTGACGTAATTCTTGAAATAACAAAACAGGTGTATTGTATTGTTCAAAAGGAATAAGTTAATGTTTGTTTTATGGCACAAGCACACGTCTTAAAAAGGCACTGACTACAAATATTCCTCGGGTGCGTGATCTCGAGAAGACCATTTTGTGTCCCCACGAGTGATAGCTACGAATAGTTTTTTTTCCCTGTAACTTTTTTTTCTGACGTAAACTTTTGAATTTTTTTTTACAGCACAAAGAGGAGGAGTAAGATAATCAACTTATGCCAAAAAAAAGATAGGTCACCAACCTCGTTTAGGAGTCAACAGAAAGCAAACCAAGCTCGACCCCTCAACAAAACGCCTCCCCGATAGCCGGTCATAGAGCGGTTTTACTTTCACTCTCTGACTGACGTGACAATTTAGCATCATCGAGGCTATCACTCGACTTTTCCTTTTGCGAGAGTCTAAAAAAATTCCCGTTTTGCTCTTTACTGCTGTGCTCTGAAAACGGTCATTCTTCTTTCTAGCGAGCGTTCCCGCACGCAAGTTCGCTATTTTTAAATGTTTTTGGCCACGTTCGATATATCAATATTCACACATGGCTACGAGTCTTTAGGGTTAAATTTAAACATTTTTTTGTTTAGAAATATCCGTTGAGACTTGTGAGACAAAGAAAACATAACTCAGCCGAGAAATTAGACCAGAAAGACTCTTAGCCATGCCTGAATACGAACGTGCCCTACGCTGTTATGCGCAGAACAGGATGCGCAGTGCAATACTAGGGAATCACCTTAAAACGTTTCTTTTAAAAAACAAAAAAAGCCTTTTTATAATTTTTTCTGTCATGGATGTTTTCTAAAATTGTAAAGCGCCTTTAAACATTAGGATACCGGCGCTATATCAATATTTTATTATTATTATTATTATTATTATTATTATTATTATTATTATTTTAATTAATAGAAAAACCTTTATTGAAAATCAGTCAGTTAATAAAGAAATCATTAAAAACATTACTTTACTCTGTACCAATTATAAAAACTTTACATTAAAAAAAAAAAACAAATATATATATATGCATGTTATTATTACTATTATTATTATTATTATTATTATTATTATTATTATTATTATTATTATTATCATCATTATAATTAACGATCTGTTTTCGAAAAGAGCAACACTCTGTCTAAGAGGCATGCAGTTTTGTGGTTTTGTGATATATTGTCCAGTCAGCAAATATATCAAGACGAATAGAAGGATCCAGCAAGAACTATGAGATATTCAATATATAACCCCTCTCTAAACGTTGCATGCCATGAAAAGCACCTTTTTCCAAACATACGCCAAACATACGTCAACAAACGCGGAGATTAAAAAAGTAACCAAAAAGGTTTGAATATTGAACAATTAAAACTGTAAGTCAAAACATAAAAATGTAGTCTCGCGATGCTATATTTGATGAACTCATACTTGTGCTCGATATCACATTAATATTAATCGTGTGCAACTTATTACGAAGTTTTAGGCCTTCTATATATCATAACGGAGCCATGACGAATCAAAACTATAATGTCCGCTTTTCAGTAATTTCCCCGCACGTTTTGAAGGATGGTGAATGATTAAACAACTCTTTATACCAACAGTTCATTGAAAAGTCAAGTTTATGAGCTGACGTTTCAATCGCAAAAGATTCCAGTTTACTGTCACATGGGAAACTTTGGCTGTGGAGATGGAGGATGGACGCTGGCCATGAAGACCGATGGCAAAAAGGTTGTTTTGACAGTTAATAATTGTTTTCTATTTTCCTTAGTGTGTCCAATGCCGCATTCAACATCTCTATGAACCAGGCTTTAAATAGCCGACTTTAGAGTTAAGTGGTCAACGACCGAAGGCCTGAGTTGATATTCCATGAGATTTAAAGGAAGTCTGAAATTACATTAAGATCTTTGAATCCTTCTCCAACATGGATTGAAACAAGAATTCTGTGAGCTACGGATTTTGTGTTCGATCAGAAATCACTAAAGTACCTTAATTCAGTATAATGAAGAAAAAAATAAATCGCTGGATTCCGAAGCTTAACTGATGGAATTTCTTGTAGGTAAGTGAATTTGAAATTCCCTTTCTGTTTTTCTTGTAATTTCAGAAAACCTTTCACTTTGATTCTTTTCTTTGGAGTGACAAGCATTCCTACAATACAGTTGGAGGTCAGACAGGATTTGACATGGAAGAGACCAAATTGCCAACCTACTGGAGTACACCATTTTCCAAGGAATGAAGATCGAGAAAAAGCTTAACTTCATTGTAATCCACACGAACGCCACGTCCCTTTTCTCTCTGATTGCGGATAGCAAATACCGTGCCACCTCATTGGGTCGTAACACATGGAAGGGCCTGATTGGTTTACGAGCGTCTTTGCAGTACAACTGTAATCAAGAAGGCTTCAATACTAAGGGTTTTAATTGCCCAACGTATTTAAAAGCAAGAATTGGCATTCTTGGTAATAATCAAGGTCACTGCCTTTCTTGTAATTCTCGAATCGGCTTTGGTACGGGTGGATCGCCTTGTGATTGGAACACTTGCGGAAACGAGGCCTCGCATCTTTGGAGTGACAATGGGAAAACAAGTATCAAGGCAATGGGTTACATCTTGGTTCAGTGACTCAATGAACCTTGCACACTTTTGTACACTTCATAAAATATAGCCTTGAAAGAGAAATTGGAGGCATATCCAACTTTCGTGCTGTATGCGGCTCCTGACATGAGCATGCATCTTAGGTGTAAGTTAATTTTCAGGTCGATTTTAATTGGCAGCAACGAGTTCCATTTATCCTAAAACCAAACACATTTCTACGCATCACCATTGTGCCATCATGTCCTTTGCCTCGATTCCCTTTCAAAAAGTGAAATTTCTGACCCTTGGAGTGACATGGGAACGAGTCAGTCAAAGAAATAGAATATTCTGACGCCACGATGTAGAGGGCCGTGGATGCTTTTGGGATTGATCGGGGGTATTCAAGAGTCTGGCAGGTCGATTTGAATATTGTGCGTCAGTCGATCGTTGGTCCCTCATGTTTTTCCTTAAGTTTTCGTTTTCTGGTGCTAATTTCTCTTTTTGTTTAACGTTAACTACCCTTTCCTAGATTCTCGGGGTCTGGTGCCGCTGCATTAGATGAAGAATACCTTTCCCCATAATTTCTGGCCACTTTTAATGGGTGGTTTTCACTGGTTTTCATATCTGGCGTGGCACAATTCGTTTTAATTTATTGGTCGTGTAAGTTATCCCAGTACAATGTAAATAAGTTGTCTAGAATCCTAGCTTATGTCATGTTGAGCATTGGATCGAATGACACACCCCTAATAAACCATTTCACATCGAAGTCTCGTTGCAGAGAAGTCAGAATTCATGGGGATCGTAGCGTTTCCCGGCCCGGAACGTTATATGGGCTTTTGAGAAAACGGATAACAAGGTCTTTATGTCAGCCTTTACATGATAACCTGGTTAAAAAACTGCCGCCAACATTATTAACATTTATTATATTCATCATGACAATTTCCCCATGGTATGTGGTAGATTAGTTAAAATTATTTTGGCATAATTTTTGGTCCATATCACCGGTAACCTATCTAAATATTTTAACGGTGACTTAGGTGAGCTTTCAAAGTTGCAAAGCAGCATCACTACAGGATTTCTAACACGACCCATCATGACTAAATGGATGTCAGAATTTTTTGAACGAGTAGCAAAGATAAATGAAATTTAAACGACATTTGGAATACTCAATGTCATTTGCTGAAGGTAGTTCTTAACCGCAATCCGGGATCCACCGTACTTGTAAGTCCCTGAAGGATAACATTTATCGAGGGTGCAACTCAGTTCATTTAAGAAACTTGTGGACAGTCATGCATATTTTACTTGGGTGGATGTATTGACCAGTGGCCTACACTTTGTTTGATCTGTGTCCATTTTAAGATGTCCTCTAACAATTGAAATTGAAACAAACTGCTTGATGCTGCCGATGCAAATTTCCCATTCGTAAACGGTCGTTGCCATTTCTCAGAACGGTCGTTGCCATTTGAAACGGTCGATGCAATTTATAATGGTCGACTACCCACTTCACTTCAAAGAAAATTAAAAGAAACAAACTAAGAAAAAATATTAACAAAAATTAAGACAAAAAAGAAAAACTGGAGAAAAAAAAAGAGTCCGAAAATTTCAAGATTCGAACTACGGTTCTTAGCCCTCACCCTTAACAGAACCCTAACCCGAACCTAACCCATATGACCAGCGAGACACAACTCCCAGAAACTGCAACCTTTTGAGTTCTTAGACCTAATGAGTGTAATTCAGAGCTAAAAAATGGCATCGACTGTTTCAAATGGCAACGACCGTTCTGAGAAATGG
>NC_090875.1:29689026-29718983 GCF_036669935.1 Montipora foliosa
GGCATGTTCTTTAACCAGGAGGGCTGACACATTGCTGACGTCATTATCAAAAACGTTTAAAAAAACAAACACAAATACATTCCATGTAGCCCTGTGTATGTTCAGTAAAAGATCAGCCGTGAGAATGCGTCTAAATGTGGTAACAACATCAGTGACACACTCGGCTATAGCTTCTTACGACGTTTTGACGTCATCTGTGATCTGTTGAATTACAAACCTCGTTCCTACGACAAAGGAGGCTGAGAAGAGAGACCCTGGAAACGAGGTTGTCGGATTATCGTACAGATATGGAATTTATTTGTTAACTTGATGGTGTAAGAGTGTTGCCGTGATAACGACTTGTCGAATTAACAAATCGAAAGTGTTTCAGCGTCGTCTGTACTCTTATGGACAACGATATTCATCATGACAGTAGTCAATTGTTGTTATGTCAAATGTTGTTAGTCAATTTGTTGTTGAGTCCACAACAAATTTTGACCACTTTGATGACGAATATCGTTGTCGATGAGAGTATGGACAACGCTGAACTACTTTCGATTTGCTTTTTACCACAACATTCAACGCCAAAAAAACTGTTTATTTCAGAGTGTGACAAAAATCATAACACAAAGAAAGAGCAAACGTTGTCTATAACTTTCTCGCAATATGATTGGTTTATTTCCCAAAATGAGCGTTCCCGGTTGGCTATTACATTGCGTGACAAATTGACGCGAGAATGACGCGAGCAGCGTTGTCTAGACTCTTATCGACCACGGCAAATTAGCCAATCAGATTGCAAGATTACAAGCAATTGTGGTAAAAATATCAGTCGATGTCCAACAAGTTCCAAAAATAAAAATTTGATTTGATCTAATTCTGTGTTTAGTGTCCCGAAATAGTGCCCTTGACACTTACATAGAGTACATTACCATTTAGGAGTCCAATTTAGGAGTATATCTTATGCTGCCTATCTCACAGTTTTGAACTATTTGCAATATTGTCAATGCTATCTGACTTATCCGAATATGCTACTCAACTTTCTTCCGTGACATTATTTATGACACAGTAAAACGCTATGATTTCTTGGGGACCAAGCTCGTTTTGCTGCAAAATCGGCGTTGATCTGCATGATTCAATGGGATCTGTCTAGCGTTGATTTAACATGCATTCATGACAAGTAACTACACTGCGAACTTGAAAGTGGTTTGTCGAGCGGAAGCAGAAGATATATTTGAAACTCTTAGACTTTCCACCTCGGATATTGTGTTTTTGGCTTTCTGATTGGTTCACTCAATCTTGGTAATTAGTTTATACAAAGTAATGACCTAACATGGAAACTGGCGTATTTCAAAGGTTCGGTCAGCGGAGTCACTTGCTTCGCTTTCCAAATTTTCATTCAAAACAATTTGCAAACGGCGGGCATGTCACGAGATTTTCTTCCTCGTTGTCTTTGCCAAAGCAACTTCCGGTCGTTTTATAAAATGAAAACAGAATAATTGAATAGAATTTGACTTTAATTTCCAAGTGTCCAAGCGTTCAAGAGAATTAATAAAACAATTATTCCGGCTATTCGCGCTTATTGGATACTAGACTGGACGGTTGTAGCCAACACTGCGCTACTCGTTGGCTATTTACCATGTCACATCCAACGCGCGTTCATGGGATAACTGTCAATTCATTGATGGTAGAAAATAAATGGTTCTGGTTTAAGGCAAATACATCACATAAATATGGAGTGAGATTTGTTTTTATCCTTTTCTAGGAAAAAAAAAAGGAGCTTAGTTCTCAACATATCATGCAAGTCATTTTCATTTCAGCCAGCCGAAGTATATAAAGTATGTTCACTGTCGATGAAAAGAAGAAAGGAAGCCAGAAAGAGCGAATGAGAAATTAAAACATCATTCTACATACTTGAAACGCCTTCGCACTTCCAGGGGTGGCGAATGGCACCTTCAAAATCTTGGCAACTTTTACCTCAAAATCTCGACAGTCTTTGCGAAGAGTCTCGAAGTCTGACACGTTTATATTCCATTTATTTGTCTCGGATTCGAAAACAAGGGTCTCGGTGTCTCGACGAGTCTCGGATTTTACAATTCGTCACCCCTCCTCCTAGGAAGTTCTACACGTAAATTGATTGTTGAAAATCGGCCGTTTAAGTTAGACCTGGCATAAATAACCGATTACTGAATGAGAAGGGAATGAAAGTTGGTATTGTATATTGTACGCTTAGAGGTAGTTTATCGCAAAAAGCTCAACAGTAATAAATGTTTCCTGTTGGTATTTCCAACGCCGGCAAAGAAGTTTATGTCTTCACAAAAATGGAATTCTCAGTCTCAAAAACATTGGAGTAATAATATGAGAGAGCCCTAAATGTGCATCTGAAAAAGGCAATAGTGCGCCAACAAAACTATAGGGAAGATATCGTTGACGTCACCGTCACATCGTTGGTCGAAACACATTTGAATAACAAAAGGAATGTTTGTAAACAGATATCTTCCCTATATTTACACTCAGTAACCATGTAAATTTTAAAGCCGAAAAACAAGAGCTCTATAGAGTGTTTTCACTCACGTGATCAGTAAGCTTGTTTTTCCACCGAAAGAAAAGAAAACGTTTGCATGATAATAGAGCTCAATTCCCGGTGGATTAGTTGGGGACACCAACATGGCCGCCGTTCCACTGTTTTGAAACAGCAACATGCTCGTCGTGACGTCACATGAAAACACTCTATTACTAAAGGAATATGCAAGTCAAATCTAATCGAATAAAGGAGAGACCAAATCAATTGTTACTTTTTGATGAGAAGGGAAAACTGCAATATCGGAAGACAAACACTTCATATTAATTAATGATTACTCCTAGTTAAAAATACACATATGACGCCAAGTCATGGACTGGAAACCGAGTGACATTTCTAAAGGGCAATGTTTCGACCAATATACGTGTACCGGCTCCTCACAACGGCATGAAGATATTTAGAGCTTCCAGCTTACGAAGAGGCGTAGAAGCAGTCACAAAGCCAATAAAAACATGCATAATAGCGTTAAGAAACCAAAATGAAAGGAGACCATAAGTTCAAATTAAAAAAAAAAAGGTGTAATGGACTCCACCTTGCCATCCGCAAGTCCTGCAATGGACCATGAGGCAAGACAAGATATCGTCTCTACCGTTATTATGGCAAGGATGGGTGCCACTCCTAGCCCACCGCATGCACAACTTGATCCCAGCTGGTAACACTGTTCTGTATATTTGACAGACCTCAAATGGAAGGAAAGGTGAGTGAACTTTCACTGCGTGCCGGGATGACGTCTGCGATCGATATCTCATTGCACTACACTACACTACGTGTATTACGTACCACCATTTTAAAATTTCAAATTTTACGTCCTTTTCTTTCGGACGGCGCCTAGAACAACCCAAAGCCATGCATATAAACTTACTTGTCTTTGTCAAACTGTTCCTTGCAGGAAGAAACGGGAGCACTTGCAGGCGGAGCTGATGAAACATTAACAGATGTTAATTTAACGTATTTAATTAATACAATAATGCTTTTACATGTATTCGATGTAACTTAAAACAAAAAGAACATGAAAATAATGATACCTGGTGATCGTGACAGACCCGGAGGAGCTGTTTTGTTGACGAGCTCAATGAGTTGATCTACTTTGTCTTCCAATGCATTCACAGCTTTGGTAACACGCGAATCTTGAAACACGTTACAATGGCAATTGCAGTTATTCGTCGGAGCTTTGCTGCATGAAGCGCCTGGTGGACCTTGAAGGCTGCTTTTGTTAACTGGTGCAGAGTTAACTACTTTAGCTGCAAACATCGTAACCACTTGCACCAAGAAAAGAGACGGTGGGCCCATTTTGACAATATGCCGTGTTGGAGACGGTAAGTCCTAAGACAAAAAAGGTCACATTCCCCGGCGCTTCACAAGTTTTCGACGGTTTGCCTGCTTTCCAGTCTGTCTCGGTGGTGACGTAAGAACACAACGAATAAATCAGGATTTGAAAGAGATTTAAATTTTCTTTCTTAAAAGACAGAAACCATATCAACAAAATAAACATTTTTAATGGTCGCACTGAAAAGTTCGTAGTATTTGCACGTTTTCATGCAAACGAAAAGGCTAATTATTCAAACAACTTGAATTTCCTTAACCTAAACTGAGTGTTAAGTAAATCGAAGTTAATCGAGGGAGATATTCGGTTGATCTTACAAACGGACTGATTCAAGAACGTTAAAAGAAAAAATACGTGCTATAATAACCACGCAAACATGATTCTCTATTCAGAAGCGTCAGACAGAATCATATCAACGTATTATCAATAATTTTAATATTATACTTTACATCAAATATAACTTAACATATTATCAGAACTTCTCGCATCGAAGTTTAACTTTTAGATACAATATGACAAAACAAGTAGTCTTAACCATCACTCGAAAGAAGCTCGTTGTGAAATGTACGATACAAAAGCCAGCATGAGTTAACTTGTTTAAATTGCAGACACATAGTTCAACTATTTGTGAGAGGCATGCTTAGCCTATATTATGAGGACAATTCAAACTATACATGGTTGAAAAACCAAGCCGCGCAAATTAGCGGAAATTAGGGCTTCACCTTTCAGTAATTGAACCATTCGTTAAACCATTTATCCCCTTGTACTAAGACCAACTAATAAAATACTCGATGTTATAATACGGAAATACAGAAACAAAAAAATACCCCCCTCGCATTTTCTTTGTGTCCAGCTCTTTTCACTCATTCGTGGTATTTTCTTAAAAAAAAACAAGCAAGAAAACGAAATACAGACACGTTCATACCGAAAGCAGAATCCCTTAAAATCCAGTTAACAGTGGATGATTAAGGAGAAGAGTTTCAAACTCATCCAGAATTTAGTGAAGAAGGTTGAAACGTAAAGTTTTTCCTCCGTTCATCTTAAACTAGAGAGCAGATCTAGATCCTGGTCACAGAATTGCAAATCGGGCTATTTTGTAGATCAAACGGAATTCATATTTTGATGGTGAACGTCGTTGTGTACTTGCTTACTGTACCAATATATAACCCATAGCTTTGATTGCTTTATTTCCATTGTCGCTCGCTCTGCTGGCCTCGTTACCGCAAGTGTTAGAATCATCCCAACGGCCACCAGTTCCAAATCCAATCCTTGAATCACAATAGGAGCAGGTATTTTGCTCGTTTCCAATGATACCGATCCTTGCTTTCGAATAACTAGCCACAGAAGACTCGGCATTAAACCCTTCTCGGTGACAGTACCTCTGTAAAGATGCTTGAGAGCCAATCAAGGACTTCCACGTGTTTCGACCCACAAATGTCCGACGGTAATTACCGTCAGCGATCAGAGAGAAAAGCGAATTAGAGTTCAGGTTCATAGCGACGAATTTTAGCTGCTGACCGATTCTCATACCAAGGCAGAGTTTGGAGAATGGTGTGTTCCAGTAGGTCGGCAACTTAGTTTCTTGCATATCGAAGCCAGTTTGTCCTGCCACAAGATTAAAGGTGGCCATGTCATTCCAAAGATGAGAATCATAATGAAATGTTCTCTGAAATTTTAATAGAAAGTGTCATTACCTTTTCACGTTTGATAGCAATTTTTTCTTTACTATGTCAAGTTCTTAAAACAAAAAAGGTCGTGATCCTTTTCTAGAAGTTTAAGCCGCTACAAGGGATTCTCGATTATTTTCAAATATTTATAAGCAGTCGATTATGAGATAATTTTCAGCTAAACGGTGTCGAAGACTTTTTATATATTGCGTTTTGCAATCGTTATCTTGAAAACGGTGTTTTGGACTTCGCCCCAGTCGCTCGCAGGGTGGATAGCGCTATTCACTGGATAACTTGAACTCAATTGGTTTTGCTAATGTTTATCCGCTGGATAGTGATTTATCCGGTGCATAGCATTATCCACCTTTGAAACAATCGAGACTTGGAATTTACACAAAGTATGGTACGACATCAAATACGTCGAAATACTTCAAAAATAGTGAATGGGTGTGAATGCCGGAACAGAAAGTCGAAGAAAAACTATCCTGCACTGTTAAATAACCTTTGTGCCATCCGTCTTCATGGCCAGCGTCCATCCCCCATCTCCGCATCCAAAGTTTCCCATGTGACAGTAAACATGAACTTTTTGTGAACCAAACGTCAGCTCGTAAACTTGACTATGTGATGAACTGTTAAAAGTGAGATAGGTTTTCTTAATGATCAATCAAAAGGACGATAACATCCGAAATCGTTTGGCATTGAGTAACTTGCGAACTTGCAACTGATTTAGAATTCAATGCAGAAAATGTTCCAGCTTCCTATAACAGACCAATTATCCGAGCATGTATCTTATAGGCCACTTCGGAAAATACCATAATACTCTTTGTTTGTCCCCCAAATTTTGCATAAGCATTGTTTCCAGTTTATCTTAAGACTTACAATGGTCCCAAGAGAAAACAAAATTCATGCTTATGAAAAATATTATGGTATTTTCTGACGTGGCTTATAAACCCTTTCAATAAGTCTAATATATGCCGTTTCCGCTAATGACGTCGAACTCGTACTTTCAAATTTCATTCAAAAATGTACAAAGGCTTAAATAAAGGCTTAAATAAAGGCTGAATAAAATTTGAAAGCATGAGTTCGACGTCATTTGCGGAAAACGGCATATATTAGACTTATTAAAAGGGTGTATAGGGTACCTCGGTCGATGTGTCGGTAGAGACTCGATCGACAATCGATCGACATTCGACCGACATGCCAGTGATCGACTATCGAAGAACCCATATACAGGTGGAGCTTCCACTAATGTTGACCGATGTATCGACCGTCCTGCTATCGGTAGCTTGTCGGTCAAGTGAGGGTGGTTTAACAGCCACAAATGTCGGTCCGGCTGCATCAGTCGATAGTCGAGCAAGAGTCGGCTGATAAAAGTCTTCACCATTAATCAATGAACATCATTTGAGGAGCAAGGATGGCACAGTCGGTTAGTGCGCGGCCTGGGTGCAAGAGGTCCTGAGTTCGATTCCCGGATCTCGCATCCTTGTTTCGACTTCTTTCCTTTCCGTGTAGCTACGTAGCTTTAAATACCCGTAAAACGGAGCACTGATGGAGAGGGGGGAGTAAAATGAGCGCACCGTCGACCTCAGGTTTGTCAGTTGAATTACTGTTACGAGTTATCGACGTTAAATATGGTTGCTTTACTTTACTTTACTTTACTTTACCGACAGATGGCAGATATATATCGGTCGGCTAACAACAGAAAGCCGATCAAGCGTCTGAAATATGACGGTGAAATGTTGGTCATGCATGGGTGGATTGATTGACGGTCGATGCTCTCGGTAGACCAGCGGTCGGCTCTTATTCTTCAGCCGATCAACAGATCGGTCGAGAGTCGATCGAGTTCCGGACGCTATATCGGGCTCCTTACGACAGCAAGTCGATCAAGCGTCCCATCCATTTTTTTTTTTTTAATTTCAAATTTTACGTCTTTTACTTTCGAACGCTGCTTAAAACAACTCAAAGACATCCATATAAACTTACTTGTTTCTCTCAAACTGTTCCTTGCAGGAAGAAACGGGAGCAACTGCAGGCGGAGCTAATGAAACATAACAAATGATCATTTGGCTAATTTAATTAATGTACACGGAAATACATGTACTCGATGTACCTTAATTAAATGAACAAACCAAAAATTTAGAATACCTGGTGAAGAGCCAAGAGGGGCTGTTTTGTTGACGAGTTCAATGAGTTGATCTACTTTGTCTTCCAATGCAATCACAGCCGTGGTAATACGCGAATCTTGAAACACGTTACAATGGCAATTGCAGTTATTCGTCGGTGCTTTGTTGCATGTAGAGCCTGGAGGACCTTGCAGACTGCTTTTGTTAACTGGCGCAGAGTTAACTGCTTTAACCGCAAACATCGTAACCAGTTGCACCAGGAAGAGACAAGATGCACGCATTTTGAGAAATTGCCTCATTTAAGACGATAAGTGTTAAGATAAAACAAGCTAACATTCCCCTACACTAGCTTTGCGGTCCAGTCTGTCTCCGCGGTGACGTCAGAACATTTCATGGCTTGAAAGACATTTGAAAAGTGTTACTTAAAACACAGAAATAATATCGACAAAACAAACTTCAATTTAATGGTCGTAAAAGTTCGTGATATTTGCCACGTTTTCAAACGAACAAGTTAGTTCTTAGAAGAATCCCTTTGACACTTAAACGGAGAGTTTCATATCCCTGCCTTAGAATGTGTAACTTGACTGTAAACTAAATCGAAGTTAATCGACTCGGAGGGAAGTTCAACGTTTGGTTGATCTTACAAAGGATTCAAGAAAGTTAAAAGAAAAATGCCATAACCTTGCAAAATTCCCTGTTCAGAAGCGCGAGACATATCAACACAATATCAATAATTAATACTATACTTTACATCAAATGTAACTTAGAACTTCTTGCATCTAAATCTAACTTTTGATTCAACATGACAAAATAAGTATCTTCAACCATCACTCGAAAGAAACTCGTTGTGAAATGAACGATGCAAAAGCCAGCATGAGTTTACTTGTTTTTGCAAACACATATTTCAACTATTTGTGACCGGAATGTTATATTATGAAGACAAGTCAAACAGTATATATGGTATAATTAAAAAAACCAAAACGCGCAACTTAGCGGAAACTAGGGCTCCACCTTTCAGTAATTCAACCATTCGTTAAACCAATCATCCCCTCGTAGTAAGAGCAATACATAAAATACTCGTTAAAAATGACAATTGATCTCAGAAAAACTTTCAAATACATTCCCCCTTCCCAGAGTAAATCAAGTCCTTTAATTTCGCCCACAAAACATCGATTAAGATTTACCTCTCTGGTAGAGCGATGTTATCATGTGGAAATACAGAAACGATAAAATATCCCTTTGCATTTTTTGTGTCCGGCTCTTTTCACTCGTTCACGTTAAAAAAAAAACACAGAGCAAGAAAACTAAATACAGACACGGTCACAACCAAAAAAGAATCCCTTAAAGAGCATGCAGTTAACTGTGGAAAATTAAGAAGAACAGTTTCGTGCTCATCCAGAGTTTTTAAACGTAAAGTTCTTGCTCGGTTCTTCTTAAACTAGAGAGCAGATCCTTGGCACGGAATTGCAAATCGGGCTATTTGTAGGTAAAATGTGATTCATATTTTGATGGTGAATGTCGTTGTGTACTTGCATGCTTACTGTACCAATATATAACCCATTGCTTTGATGGCTTTGTCTCCATTGTCGCTCGATCTCGTGGCCTCATTACCACAAGTGTTAGAATCATCCCACCGGCCACCTGTGCCAAACCCAATCCTGGAATCACATGTGTTGCAGTCATTTTCCTGGTTTCCAAGGATACCGATCCTTGTTTTCGAATAGATGCGAGACTTGGGATTAAACCCTTCTCGGTTGCAGTTCCTTTGTAAAGATGCTTCAGAGCCAATCAAGGACTTCCACGTGTCTCGACCCACAAATGTCGGACGGTAATTACCGTCAGCGATCAGAGAGAAAAGTGAATTGGAGGTCAGGTTCATAGCGATGAATTTTAGCTGCTGACCGATTCTCATACCAAGGCAGAGCTTGGAGAATGGTGTGTTCCAGTAGGTCGGCAACTTAGTTTCTTGCATATCGAAGCCAGTTTGTCCTGCCACAAGATTATAAGTGATCACGTCACTCCAAAGATGAGAATCATAATGGAATGTTCTCTGAAATTTAAATACCAAGTGTCAATATTATTTCATGTTTGATAGCAATTTTTCCTTTTCCATGTTACGTTCTTAAAATGAAAACAAGTAGTCCTTTTCCAAAGGTTCAAAGTGATACTATGATCAAAAATAATTTCTTTTTATTCTTCAGATTTTGAAAGCGTGTTCGCTGAACACCTAACTGGCAAAATTTTGAGCTTTGAGTTTTATCCGAAGGCTGTTTATTTTGAGTGTAAGTTTTGGATTTCACGGTCCGCCATTACTCACGTTCAAAACTGACCGATTGGACATCAGAGGGTTGGATCTAGATAAATGACGTAATTTACTCATTAGCTTAAGATTTCAGCGTGTAAACACAATTTATTATATATGCAAAACACGGGTTTAAAAGTCTGAAAGCCCGAAACTCCATGAAACCATCATGCACTCTTGAATAACCTTTGTGCCATCCGTCTTCATGGCCAGCGTCCATCCCCCATCTCCGCATCCAAAGTTTCCCATGTGACAGTAAACAGGAACCTTCTGTGAACCAAACGTCAGCTCGTAAACTTGACTCTGTGATGACCTGTCAAAAGGAAAATAGGTTTACTAAATGAAAAGAAGATACCTTAGTTTTTTTCATCCAAAACTGTTTGGTATAGAGTAAAAACTAACAAGTATTAACTTGTAACCGCTGAACTTGGAACTGATCTCAAATTCAAAGCAGAAATCAAAATGTTCCAGTTTTCTTCCTATAACAGTCCACTTCACGTATCTATAAAATCAAACTTGCCAAAGATGCTAATAGCTCGCAAATTAGAGCGGTTTTCAATTGAGTGTTGAAAGTAATTAGTGAATTACTTTGGATGTGCATTACTTCACTCAGTGATTGGTTCAAAGTTCTCGTCCCACTTTTTCAACCAATGAGAAGTTAAACCAAAACCAATCGTGACTCGCGCGTGCACATTTTCCCGCTCCTTGTGTCGGCTGCGTGTAATTACTTCGAGTTTTGATTGATTTACTGGATTGTCTCTGTCCTTTTTGATTGGCCAAAGTAATTACTTTGGTTTTGGTTTTACGACACTCGATTGAAACTCGCTCAAAAATAAAATAGAAACTTGATTGGGTATAAGAGCACGTCTTAGAGTGAGTGTTGCCGTGATAACGACTTGTCGAAAGATCAGTCCACGTCCAACAAGTTCTAAAAAATTGCATTTGATTTGAGTTAATTTGAGTTCATTTCTTTGTACAATGTCTACAGCTAGTAGTCGGGAGCTAGAAGACTTGACACTTAAATAAAGTTCATTATCATAGACCTTATTTGTATTCCAAAAACGTTTGTTTCCAAACGTAGAATTCAAAAGAATGTTTAACCTTGAACGAGGCCAAAAGGGCCAATTTGCAATCAAACAAAAGAATACTAAAATGGCGGCCATTTTGGAATAAGGTATAAAGAAGAGTCCTTTTTGTGAGTATATCTTTCGCAGGCTATGTCATCTTATCAAGGTGTGACTTTCAAACTATTTGCAATATTGTCAATTCTGGCTGATGCATCCGAATATTGTAGTCAACTAAATTCCGTAATATTAAACATGACAAAATAAAATGATATGATTTCTTCTGGACCAAGCTCATTTTGCTTTGAAAACACGTCCTGATCGGGTTCAACGGGGTATGCTTGCGGTTGATTTCACAGTTAATCAAAATCTCATTCATAATTCATGAGCGAAACAGCCATTAATCAAACGTCACGTGCTTTAAAAACTGAGAAAAAACTCCTCGTTAGCATTTTTTTTATATAAAGCCCACTGATAAGGCATAGCTTGTTTTTCTCCTCTCACAATTTGAACCACTGGTCAGACTCCAGAGGGACATAGCTTTTCGTGGAAAGCATGTTTTTGAAGCTGTTCAATGAACCGATATCGCAATTATTTTCATTTCCGCCAGTCTAAGAATATGTCGCCAAAAATGTCGAGAACGCAAAAGCGAAGGAGAAAAGCATCTGTATGCTTGAGCTAACTCCGCACGCGCACTTCTAGAAAGTTCTGGGCGGTATTAGACCACGCTTAAATAACCGGTCAAAAGAAGAAAGGAAAAGATAGATTGGAATAGAGAAGCCGGGTATTAGCGGTTGATGTTGAATATTGCACATTGGTGGTTTATAGCAAAAAGGTCAACTGCAATATTTGTTGTTGGTTGGTATTTCCAATGTCACCAAACGCGGAAGTTTTTTTGCACAAAATGGATGAAATAGGAGAAACAATTTGTTAATTGAGACTCCTACACCTGAAAGTGAATCAGATAAAGTTATAATAGTGCAGCAACAAAACTGTATTTACATTCTGTAACCATGGAAGACTTAGGCAGCGATTACACGAACACGGTTTCATTCGTAACCGCATCGTTTTCGATGCCGTTACACCTTCTGTTTACACGATACCGATCGAGGCTGTTGCCGAAACCGTGTCGATTTGAAACCGATGCCAAAAGTGGAGGGTTTTCAAAACGATGCGGTTTCATCTGTCGTGTAAACAGTGAAACCGCATCGATTTGAATACGGTTACTATTTTGGCGCGAACTTTGCACTGTTCAATTCAAAATAGTGAAATTAGCACGCAGCGCAGTGCTCGCTTATACCATCACGACTTGAATTTTCTGGGGAAAAAGGTTCCGTGTAAACACTTCCAAACCGCAACGATTTTGACGCTGTTTCGAAGTCATGAAACCGTGTCGATGTGAAACCGCGTTCGTGTAAACGCTGCCTTAATTAAAGCCGGGAACAAGAGATCTGTTAATTAAGGAAAACGCTGATCAAATTAACAAAGAGATCAATCAATTGCAGCTGCTTTTTGACGAGAAAGGAAAATCGCAATATCCGAAGGCAAATCACTCGGGTCGAATGGGAAGACCAGCATGCTTAAATACACATATGACGCCAAGTCAGCAAATGGGAACCGAGAGACATTTGTGCAGGGGAATGCTTTTACCAATGCCTTTACCCGGTCACGTCACAACTACATGCCCGCATTGACTTGTAGCTTTTGGACCGCGTCAAGAGAGTATGAAGGTAAAAGAGGTAAAGCCCTATTCCTATCGTAATCCGTCTTAAGTTCCTTTCAGATCTGCTGCGAGATCCGGTATTCCACGAGGGTTAACTGATAGCCAATCATATGTCCCCATTTTCGCGAACGACGCGAATGATTGTGTGGGAGTTCGCTCAGCTGTCAACATTGGTAAAAATGGGTACATATGATTGGCTATCAGTTAACCCTCGTGGTAATACCGGATCTCGCAGGAGATCCAAAAATAACTTAAGAGGGATTACGATGAGAATAGGGCCAATATGAGGGATTACCTCTCTTACCTCTCTTACATTGGAGGACAGGGCTTTTTGTGTTGCCGCCCCAAAGCTATGGAACTCGCTCCCCAGTAAAATTCGCAACAGTGGATCTTTGAACAATTTTAAGAATATGTTAAAACGCATTTTTTTAGGCTTGCTTTTATACTTACGATTTGATAGGAATTAATTTTTAATTATCCATATCATTGCATTTAGCTATATTATCTAGTTTTTTAATTTTTTATTTATCTATTTTTATTGTAGGTTTGATTTTATATTGTTATGCTTTTTTTTTTAGTTTTTACTCATTGTGATGCGCAGGTGATCATATATGCATGTAATCTGCGCAATATAAATGTAAATTATTATTATTATTATTATTATTATTATTATTATTATTATTATTATTATTATTATTATTATTATTATTATTATTATTATTATTACCTTCATTACCTCACTTTACCGCGTCTAAAAAGTCACAATTTCAATAAACACGTTAAGAATATCGTTAAGAAACTTAATTGAACGGAGGCAATCAGTTGGATAATTAAAAGGCGTGGTTGAGCTAGCCTACGTAGCAAGCGTTTTCGTTGGGTTTCACCGAAGAGAACGTGTGACCGAGAAAACACTCTCCCCACCAAACATCCAAAAAGCCCGCTTCTCACCGCACGCACAGCTTGCCCTCAGCCAGTAACACTGCTGCCAGTGATACTGTTGCTCATTTAACAGACCTAAAATGGATGGAAACCTGAGTGATCTCTTGCTGAGTGGGATGAGGTCCGCGATCGATATCAATTCCAATACACTACGCGTCCCATCTCTTAAATTTCAAATTTTAAGTCCATTCTATTCGGACGGCCCCTCTTCAACTCGAAGCCAAGCATATAAACTTACCTGTCTTTGTCAAACTGTTCCTTGCAGGAAGAAACGGGAGCACTTGCAGGCGGAGCTGATGAAACATATATAACAAATGTTACCTTGCCTTATTTAACTGATACACTAATAAATACATGTATTCGATGAGACCTAAAACAAACTAAAACTATTAAAATACCTTGTGACAGGCCTGGAGGGGCTGTTTTGTTGACGAGTTCAATGAGTTGATCTACTTTGTCTTCCAATGCAATCACAGCCGTGGTAATACGCGAATCTTGAAACACGTTACAATGGCAATTGCAGTTATTCGCCGGCGCTTTGTTGCATGTAGAGCCTGGAGAACCCTGCAGGCTGCTTTTGTTAACTGGCGCAGAGTTAACTGCTTTAACTGCGAACATCGTAGCCACTTGCACCAAGAAAAGAGAAGGTGGACCCATTTTGAGAATTTGCCGCTTCAGAGATAAGTGCTAAGATAAAAGAAGCTTACATTCCCCGGCACTTCACACGTTTCCGCATTTGCCTGCTCTCCAGTTCTTCTCGGCGGTGACGTCAGAAGACCACGAATTTTAAAGAGCTTTCTAACACAGAAATCATGTCAACAAAGCAAACTCAAATATAATGGTCGTAAAAGTTCGTAGTATTTTGCCACATTTTTAGAAGAACAAGCTAATTCTTCAAACAATCCCTATCACTTAAACTGGCTCAAAGAGTTCGATATCCCTCCCAGTTCTTCTCGGCGGTGACGTCAGAAGACCACGAATTTTAAAGAGCTTTCTAACACAGAAATCATATCAACAAAGCAAACTCAAATATAATGGTCGTAAAAGTTCGTAGTATTTTGCCACATTTTTAGAAGAACAAGCTAATTCTTCAAACAATCCCTATCACTTAAACTGGCTCAAAGAGTTCGATATCCCTTCCTTTGAATTTATAAGATGAGTGTTTAGTAAATCGGAGTTAACCCAGGGGATGTTCGGTTGATCATGTAAGAGATTCAAGAACGTAAAAAGAAAAATGCCATAACCACGCAAAATTCTCTATTAAGAGGCGTGAGACACAATTGTGTCAAAGCAATATCAATAATATTATACTCTTCATCAAATATAACTTAACATATTGTTAGATCTTCTTGCATCAGTAAAATAAGCAACCTTAACTATAGCTCCAGAGAAACAACGGTTTTATAAAATGTACGATACAAAAGCAATCACAAGTTTACTTGTTTGTGCAGACACGTTGTTCAACTACTTCACAGCAAGAAACTTCCAAATCATCAGTATTACGAGGGCAATTCAATCTATATATACGGAAAGCGAATTAAACCACACAACCTTACATGTACAATGCTTACAATAAAGTTTAAATTTGGCAGGTACAAGGGCCTCGCCTCTCATAATGCAACCATTTTTTGTAGAAAACTGATTTTTATCCTATTATAATATTAATAAGAACAATACACGGTAAAAACCAGTTGGAAATAACGTATGGTGGATAAAACGAGTTACGTCATAAATGGTGTAAGTATATCAAATAATTTATTTCAAAAATACTTCCAAATATCTTCACATGTCTAAAAGAAATAGGCTTTATATTAGCAAAACAAGTTCTTTAATCTGACCCAAAAAACATCGATTAAGGTTGACCTCCCTGGTGGATCGCTATTTAAATGCAAAGCCAGTCATGAAAAGATCCTCCACTAAAGTCCTTTCGCACTTTTTGTTTGTCCTCTTTTCAATCCCTATATTTTTTCAAATAAAGACAAGGAAGAAAATGAAATGCAACATCCTTGCACCAACCTTTTTCCGTTTTCCAGTTTTTTATTGCTACTTGTTACGTAAAAAAGAAACACATTGAACATGAGTCCCTTAGTTACTGAACCAAGATATATCCCATTGCTTTAATATTTTGCACGCCATTATCCGCACCGGATGCAGCATCGTGTCCACAAGCGTTTGAGCTATGGGGACTTCCTCCTCAAAACCCAATTCTAGAGTCGCAGGACGTGCAGCTGTCCTGATCGTTTTCAAGAACACCAATTCTTGCCTTAGATGCAGTGTACAGGTTGCATGTGCATTGACTCTTCCTTGTCACAAAATCTTTGCAAGGATACCTGATGACCAATCAGCATCTTCCACGTGTCTCGACGGAGCGAAGTGGCGCGAAAACGGCCGTCAGCGATGAAGGAATGAAGAGAGTTGGCATTCTGGTTGATAGTAACAAACTTGATCCGATGGCAAATCTTAGAGAATGGGGTCTCACAGTACGTGGGCAACTTGGTTTCTTGAGTGTCAAACCCAGTCCCACGCACAAGGTTGTATAAACTTCGACTACTCCAAAGCATGGAACTGTAGCGAAATGTACTCTGGAAAACAAAGATAAGCAGCGAAGGGTGAGTATTCAATTGGGCAATTTTATTTTTACTCCTTTTGTGTTTTTCTTACAGCTATAACTTTAAAGGAGCAGTGTCACGCTATGTTTAGTCAAATCTCAAATTAACCCCTTGGAGAAACGTCCTGTCAATTAACACACTTCTTCTTTAAAGGGTTACTATCATGCTTAATTTGCTGTTTTTAGGTCAAAGATGGGTTAAAATCTAGATTAGTAATTCAGCTCAAACGTGCAACATTCCTGACAACCCACTGTTAAGATATAAGATATGAAATATATTTATGGCACAAAGAGCTATTGGTATTTTTTTGGAGTATGTTTCAGAGGACAATGTCTCCAAACTTGAAAAAACTGGCCAGTTTTTCAATCCATTTCGATCTTATCCTTCCTTGGCTGCAAACAACAAATAATAGCTTCATTGCCCTTCAGTGGTCATTTTCAACAAAACTACAGTATTATTTTTTTGGTTTTCATTGATGCAAAGACTTTTCTTAGTGTTTTGAGGTCGGGACTCCCATATAAAAGGGGGAGGGATGCTCGTCGGAAATTTTAAATTAAACCCCTAAAGGAGACCAATCTGGGTGTGGCCCAGACTTTTTTTGACCCCTACAAGAGACCATATTAAAACACTGAGAATAAAAGAATACAGTGACTTTAAATGATGGCAAAGACATTATCATCTAATACTTTCACCGACGTGAAGAAATATAAAAGTGTAAATATACACTTTTCTATTTCTTTGCTCGCAACCCTAAAGGAGACTTTCACTGCTACATATGATTGTACACTAGAAGCAGGACCAAAATCCGAAATTCACACTCCTAAGCGAGATGACGAGCATCCCTCCGTAAAAGGACCAAAACAGCTGAGTCAAATTAATAAAAAATATTTTAAAAAATAAAATAAAAGGTAAGTCCCAAATCTATTTTTAGCAACGATTTCTCGTTACACAAGAACCAAGAGTCAAAGGCTTCCACGGGTCTAATTTGGTGACCTGATAATGAATAGAGCTTGTTTTCATATAGGGTAAATTCAATACAATACAATACATACTTAATTGACTACTCCCCAAAAGGGCTTTGCAGGGCCAATGAGACACAGTCAACGAAACGACAGAACACAACAACTAACAACAACAACAACAACAACTGTTAAGAATCCCAACTGGCCGGAGGCAAACCAGTTGGCTATTTAAAAGCGAAGCTTGGAAGTTGAACCAGGGACTACCAGGATCAAATTCAACTAGTGGTGAGAACGAGTCTTGAAAGTTGAACCCCAAAAACTCCAGATCTCAAGGCAAGCGTCCTAACCACTTGGCCGCAAGCATTGAGTTACAGATGGCAGGAATGGTGTATTTTCATCACAATCTTAAATTATTAACCCAAGAACACTGTACCTTGATCTGAAGACGACGTAGATGACAAAGATTTGTTGACAGCTCTAATAAGCTCCTCAATCGTCGTTTCTAGCGCTTTTATGGCTTCATGAAGATTACAATGACAGTTGCAGTTATTCGAAGGCGCCTTGTCGCAGACTTTGGTGGGTTGCTCGGCATATTGAACGATGAGTAATTGAGACAATTTGAGGCAGCCATGATTATAACCATTTCAACAAGCACAAGTAAAGAACGCATTTTAACGTTGAAAAAATTGAGGTGAGGAGTATACGTATATGCTTGATCATGTGGCCTGATAAGTTTATATATTGTGCAGCACGTCAGATATGCCACTCCAGCGTCTACGCAAGTCGCCTTTGGGCTCGCAAATTAAATGTTGACCCAACAGTCTCGATTTTCGAAAATGGTTGGAGTAGTTTTCACGCCGATAAGGAGAAATGAACTCTTTGACTTGTTTTAGCTTTGGATTTAACTGCTTCAGTCTCCATTCGAGATGATGCCAGTGATAGAGTATTCAAGGAGCCGCGCACGAGATTTTGCAACGGAATGAGAAACTGCGATCAAACACCAACTTGTCCCCACAAATGCTATTTTAGTGCCCTTTCGCCGTCATTCAACAGAAAATTACCTTACAGGCATAATATCCAAAATGTACGAGAACCCCTTACCGAAGTTTCTTAATTTTTCGTTAAAACAGTCCATCACGAATAACAGAAAACTCTTGGGAGTCATCACCTACGTCAGACTTTAATAAGAGACATTGCAGCTAAAATAGAACAGCTTTTATGCCATCGTTAACTCTTTAAAGCCACTCCCACTACCCTTCTCAGTGTTGCCTTAATGGGGTAAACTTTGCCCTCTGCAAAAGCCAAAATTATAAGTGTTGGGGTGGGGTGGGGGTTGAGGGAGGCCTAGGAAGAGTAGCACTTTCGAAGAAGATTGCAAGTCGAGCCACTGTAGGCTCATATGAGTCCAATAATAACATATACGTCAAATGATGGTACGTTCGCAACACATTATGTTATAAATACTTACTTAGTCCCGTCATATTGTCCTACCGTGCGCCACGCTACTTTTTTTCAATTTGTATGCTACCCCACTCCCAGGGCTGTTTATCAAAGGTCATCCAAAAGAAGACCATTTTATCCGTGTGTTAATGAAATCGCTAGTTCACGTTGACCACCCTCAAAGGCCTTGGGCAAACATTTGTAGCATCACTGATCTGATATCCTTGTTGTCCGCTTCTCCATGGATACACATAATTTGTTCAAGAGGATCGTGGTTCGATGAACCTTTATTGAGCGTTTTGAGAAAAAAAAACCAATGCAGTTAACAGGTTTTTTTACACATTCTGTTTATTATGCATGTTTCTGTTGGAAGTGAATCAATTTACTTATAATACAGCAAAGACCATCTTACGAGATATTGGTAACTTAAGAAACGCAAGTTCTATTTTGGGCCAACGTATCAATATACAACAGGATAAATCCATACGGATTTGCGTGACCACATTCGAAGAGCTGCTCAAATGCAACCTACCAATATAACTGTCTCTCGTAAATAATAATATACTTAACTACTTTAAAGAAAACAACAGTTGCCTTAGAAATGTTGTACAGTAAATACTCACGTCCGTCAGCAAACAAAATAGGGCTTCCAGGGATGGTCGAACGTTTGCGCACATGCGGTAATACAACATCATCCAACATTGTGGGACGGGAATTGCACAGTGATGGCCAGTGTTGGACATTGACAACACTGATGGCCAGTGTTGAATGTAACATTGTTTTTCACACCTGACAACAAGGAAAGTGTGAAATGAAGTTGAAGATGGTTGACGGAACTCGAAAATAGCTCAGTACGATTCAACACATGAAACATTGCGGGCTAAAGAAGAGCAACAAGTCGGAATTAAAACTATTTAAAAAGTATTTAACTCATTAACAATCCAAACCAATAAGAAGTAAGCTAGAAATATTAATAAGTACGGTTTTTGTTTACTTTTAAACGTTTTTGAAAGCTTTGAATGTGTGAAATTGAAATATGGGAATTACGATATTCCTAAATGAAAAGGTGGTGTGATTTTGTAACAGATGTACAGTACTCTACCGGACCATAAGGATATGTCGAAGAAAAATTATGAACATCTCGATACGTGATCTGATATTTTTGCCTGTCGCTAGAGTAAGGATGTTGATTGTCTGGAAATTACTAGCAAATTTTTCAAATAAAGAGAAACACATCACTGTTCCATAAAAGGTTGTCTACGGTAACCCTTCGAATAATTTGTGTTTTCACTGTGGGGTGGCAGTTCAAATCGACTTTTAACCATTTAATGGAAAGAATTAAGAATAATAGTATAGTTTTTATCTGAACACCACTTTTACTGTTCATATAATTACTAGTTAGCTTTTTTTTAACTAGTTTATTACTTAGTTTAATTGTTGTTTAGTTTTTCAAGATAAAGAGCCAATTGAGTATTGGATATACTGCAATAAAGTCATTATTGTTATCATCTATACTATCACAGTCTTTGCTGGGGTTCTTTTAGTGCATCAGCCGGGCGCAAACCATGCACCTGGGGCATCAGGCACTCAAGTCCATCTTTCTGTTCAGATACCAAGCACGTTTCTGAGGATTCGCGCAGATCCCAGCATGCAGATCTTTTGAATGCATGCAGATCTTTCGAATCTCTCCAAGCGCACCAATAACTACAGGGAGCACTATGGTTTTCATCTGCTACATTCTCTGTATTTCAACTTCTAAATCTTTATACTTGCTTTTCTTTTCGATTTCCTTCAATGCAATGTTCCTATCTGATGAGACAGTAATATCAATCAGTTTACAGGTGGAATTAACTGCATCTTTAACAATGATGTCAGGTCTGTTCGCTGTTATAGTTCTATCAGTATTGACTGGCATGTCCCACATGATGGTGAGGTTGTTGTCTTTATTATGTATCACAGTCTCTGGTGCGTGTTGGTACCATTTGTCTGTAATCTTGAGATCATGATCTTTGCAGATACTCCAATTAATGGAGATATGCTGCAGCATTGTTGTGCCTAGTGATGTACTCTGTTTTGGCTAAGACCTCACATCCAGATACAATATGGTTCACTGTCTCTTCATGTTGCGAACACATTCTGCATTTGCTCTCCACTTGCTGGCCACATATTACTTTAATTTCTGGAAGTTTCTGGTGTTTATTGCTTGATCTTGAGCTGCCACAAGTAGTCCCTCTGTTTCTCCTTTCAGATTGCTTGACAACCATTTGTTGGTGGTGACTGTGTCTCCGTGGGGCTTCTCTAGGATCTTGGGATATTGGTCATGCAAAGCTTTGTCTTTCCACTTTTCTTGTTTCATTGATTTCATCTTAGACTTGAATACGTGTTTCAGGGCCAGAGCATTTTCTGAGGCTGATTTATCTTTTCTGTTCTCAAACTCTGGCATTGTTACTTCCCTTTTGAACTTAGTAGCATTCTTGATTATTGAATTTATGGCTTTAGATCGATCGTGTTCAAGCAACTGCTTTGGATATCGCCCATCTTTGTGCTTCAGATAATGATCAAGTCCTATTGTTGCTGTTTTGAATGCTGTTTCTACTTCAATCAGGCCCCTTCCTCCATCTTTTCTTGGAATGTACAGCCTTTCCACATCTGCTTTAGGGTGTAACATCTTCTGCTTGTTCAATAGTTTGCGTGTTTTTGTGTCAATCGTCTTCAATTCTGAGATTCTCCAGTCTATAATGCCAAAACTGTATTGCACAACTGGGACTGCAAGACTATTGATAGCTTCCGTTTTGTTTCTTCCATTGAGCTCAGTTCTTAGGATCGATCTTACCCTCCTATTATATTCTCTTCGTATCTTCTCTTTCACTTTGCTGTGCTGGATACCATCGTTTTCATCCACACCCAGGTATTTGTATACTCCTTCCTGGTCCAACTCTTGTATTTCTGTGTCAACATCTATTACCATGTTTCCAGTTGAGGTCAGTTTACATTTCTTGAAACTGGCTTTAGCCCATTTCTCAAGTCCAAATTCCATTCCGATGTCATCACTGAACTGTTTCACTACTTTCAGTTCTCCAATTTGTTCTTGGTCGTTCTTGCTGTACAGTTTTAGATCATCCATATAAAACAGATTGCTGATTGGAGCACTTGTGTTTGAGATCTTGTAACCATACCCAGACATAGCCAGTTCTGATGTTAAAGGCACAAGGACTAGGCAAAATAGCAGCGGCGAGAATGAATCTCCTTGAAAGATCCCTCTTTTGATCTTGATCTGATCCGTTGTGATACATCCATCGTTGTAAAATAGCTTCATTGTAGTTTTCCAGTTGCTCATTGAGGCTTCCATGAACTTAATTAGTTTTTCATTAAATCTGTACATCTGTAAGGTCTTTAGTATCTAACCATGAGGGACACTATCATAGGCTTTTCTGTAATCTATCCAAGCCATACTCAAGTTCTTTTTCTTCTTTTTGCAGTCTTCTATGATCATTTTGTTTATTAGCGGCTGATCTTTACACCCATATGAATTCCTGGCACAACCTCTCTGTTCTTCCGGTATTATATCATTCTTTGTGATATGGGTGTAGCTTCTTTCTGTCAAAATCGATGTGAGCACTTTCTAGGATGTTGATAAGCAGGCAATTGGTCTATAGTTTTGAGGGTTCTCTGTGTCTTTGTTCTTTGGTAGAAGGTATGTTTGTGCTGTTTTGAACCAATCAGGCAGATTTTCTGACTGTTCTATTACTTGGTTGTATGCATTCAGGAGATGATGATGCAGTGCTGTAAGTTGTTTGAGCCAGAAGTTAGAAACCGCATCAGGGCCCGGCGACTTCCAGCTGCTTGTTTTCTTTAAAGCAGTCTGAAACTCATCTAAACTTATGTCCTCCCATAGTTGGTATTCTATATCTGTATATTCTGCTCCTCTCTCTTTATCCACTCTGCTAAGTGGTTGTACTCTCTATTGTTCTCCAAGACGGAACGCCAAAATGTTTCAGTTGCTTCATTCTCAGGTGGTTTTTCAACTGATATCTGTTCTTTACCAAGGCTTCTGAAGAACTTTTTTCTGTTCTTTGCAAACATCCGGTTTTGCTTGAATTCTCATTTTGAGGGATTCTCTTGCTGCTTGCAGTTCTTGGTTTGTTGTTATTTTGTATTTCTTTTTGATTCTTTGCTTTTTCTTGGAGATCTTTTGGGTTTCACCTTTCTGTGCCATATCTGTTAATATCGACAAATCAGCTCTCATGCTGTTAATCTGATTCTCCATTTTTGCTTTCCATTTTTGTAGCTGCCGTTTATTGCTCTTTGTCTTTGTGAGTTTTGTCGTTTTACCCAACTTTTCAGATATTACGTACGCAGTCACATATTGTAGCAGGTTGATGTTATTGAGGTTGAGCACTTCTTCTGCTATTATCAGCTGGATTGCTTGGTTTCCTTGTGTGATCAACAGCTCAGTTTTTCTGTTCATTGATATCTTGGGTAGAGGGGGCCTCTCTGCCATCCTGATGTTTTCCCATTCAGCTCTAGCCTTCTTAATTTCATTAACTAGGTCATTGATCTCAGATGAATTTTGTGATGGTTCTACCTCTTCTTCAAATGGTTCCCCATGACGGTTGTTGGTTTCTTTTACAACCACACCATCTGCTACACAACTTGTTTGGTTGTTTTGTACATTCAATTCATTTTCAACCCGTTGCTTGATGTTATCTAGTTCGATTCCTGTTTGTTTTGTTTTTCAATAAATCTACGTTGGTTCATCAGTGCGTTGTCTGTTAGATTGGGTCTTTCATTTGGGTTTCTTTTACTCCACATTCTATTATTGTTATTATTATTATTATTATTATTATTATTATTATTATATTATTATTATTATTATTATTATTATTATTATTATGTCAGTCCAAATTATTTTAGATAGTTTTTTTTATTTTTTTTATCTTTTTGAGGCTTTTTATAATTGTTATTAGTAGTGTTTTTAGATAGTCATTTTTCGACAATTCTCTTTCGTATACAAGAATGTGCATAGGGTATATAGTTTAATATTTATATTTTAGAATCTGTAAATAGTCTATGAATAAAATTTTATTATTACAAAATTATTATTATTATTATTATTATTATTATATTATTATTATTATTATTATTATTATTATTATTATTTCTTTTCGTCAAGTTGCTTTTGAATTGGACGGCATGGAGTCCTATAGAAGAAACGTCCACGCAGTTCACTGAATATTAATCAGTGTTCTTGGTGTGTTGAAAGGATGTTTGATATCGTCTGGTCACCCCATAATTTTCAACACTCGTTGCAAATCATCTATAACCCCCACTGATTTGGTCATTTCATGTCGTTGTTGAAAAGAGAAAGCTAAGGTAAATAATACCAAAATGTGAAGACCTAGGCAAATGATAACTGCTGAAAGATCAAACATTGTGATTGCGCGTTGTATCGATCCAACATGTTGAAAATTACAGGGTGACCAAACAATATCAAACATCCTCTCAACATGCTTAACCAGACGTAAAGTGTGAAGTGCAAACGACTCAATTTCGTTCCCAGAGTCCGCTTGTCTTTTGGTTAGCACCAAGAACACAGACTCTGGCCACTTCCAGAGTCCGTGTTCTTGCTGCTGACCAAACGAAAAACGGACTCTGGGGACGAGATCGCTTTCGAGTTAATTCGTGGTCACAATGCGCGTGCGCGCGTGCAACATGTTGGTTGAGACCAATCTCGACCCCAGAGCTCTTCTCTTGACTGAGGGAGAGAAGAGCTCTAGGGAACCCTGAAACAAAGTGTCTTCTCGTTGGTTTTCGTGAAAAACAATCAAAAGTGTCTCTAATTGGTGCATTCATGTTATCACGAGGAGTGAGCAGGCGCAGTAAGGTTCAAATTGCCAATTTTTGGCTATAAGAATCCCATGTTCTCCTAAATAGAGTTTCCCAGAGCCTTGGGTCGACCCGAGGCTCTGATGACGAGACTGGGTTGAAACTGGCCAAACGAGAAAATTCACACAACCAACATGAGAAAAACAAAAGCAATGTTGGATTGGATGTTTGATGATGTATAATATAAAATACATATTGAATGGTCAAAATCAAACGCAGTGGCCAAAGGCTAAGACGTTAATTTACCCAACATGTTTGATCGTCCAACAAATATCGTTTGGCCGGGCCTTAAAATGCGCTTGCGGAGCATACGAGGCAATGAATGATTTGCCAGTAATCTGAGACCTACGTTATGAGGAAAGTATGCGGGGATCGTCAGGGGTCAAACATTGCAAGTTGCTAGCAAGAACTGTACGACAGAAAGTGGTGTCTTCGTCAAAAGCAGTTATATTGGTCAAAGAATAACGAATTTTCGCCGTGATTTTGGGGTAACCGGTCGTTTCGCCTACGGGTCGTTTCGCCTACTGTCTGTTCGCCTACGTATAATGTCGGTTCGCCTACGTCCAATATGTCAGTTCGCCTACGATTCATATGTAAGCTTTAAACTGAATTGCTTAAAAGAGCTTGTCGAACCTCACAGAAAAAAACTGTGACGGCTAGCTGAGGCGTTATTTCTGTAAACTTGTGTCTTGAGCGGGGCCCTTGAGCGGCCTATACCAAAGAAAGTGAGACTTTTCATTAACATATCAATAAAGGATACGTTAAAAATTTAGCTCGTTCCCACTCTACTGGGCGGTTCAGTGATTGTATCGATGTTGCGATCATGAACTTTATATCGCCTCCACGCGATCCGCAAACTTAGATGCAAAAAATTATATCTGACTGCTAGCTAAGGCGTTATTTCTGTAGACTTGTGTCTTGAGCGGGGTCCTTTAGTGGCCTATACTAGGGAAAGGGAGACTTTTCATTAACATATCAATAAAGGATAAGGTACGTAAGAAATTAGCTCTTCTCACTTTACTGGGTGGTTCAATGTTTGTATCGATGTTGCGAGTTTATTAGAATAGACCATATTCGTATTCTCGGTATTGGACTGGAACTAGCTTGCGATGGAGGCTAATGCGGGGGAATCTTTTCAAATGCAAATACTTTCTAATATATTCCCCCGCATTAGCCTCCATTGCAAGCTAGTTCCAGTCCAATACCGAGAATACGAATATTGTCTATTATTAAATTCTCAACCTCGGATAATGCATTTCGCGGGCTCTGATTGGTTCACTCAATCTCGGTTATCAGCTCATATACCTTGGTTTGACCTTATATGGGAAATGATTGCGTTAAGCGTTGCTAAACTAAAAATGTTTTCGTCGGAATGCCAAATTTCTCTTTGAATAAAGCCAAAAAGGAGAAAAAAAACTTTTTTTGTGGAAAGTTTGGATCAATTCCGACGTTTAGAAGTACGCGAAAAGGCAAGAAATGTTTTTGTGATGAGCCTGCGTCTTTCTGACAACAAGGTATTACACAACATCGCATCAGTTCTCATCAAGTTTTTTTCGATTTCGCTCGGATTTGCTCGCTTTTTCCGCTCGTATTTCGTACTTCCAAATTTTTGGAGTTGAAGGAATTTAATAAAACAATTATTCCATTCGCGCTTGTTGGATGTGAGACTGGTTATAGCCAACTCGGCGCTACGCGCCTCGTTGGCTATTTACCATCTCATATCCAACGCGCGCTCATGGAATAATTGTTAATTAATCGCCAATGATCTGTTTTACGGGGCGGGAGTCACGCAGACAACCCAAACGTCCCCGCATGTAATAGGTAAAACTTAATGATTATTAGTATGATTATTAATCTCAAATAGTTGCTTGCAGTAATTAAATTGCGTTTGTGAACTCATTTTATATGTAAGCAACAAATAAGTTTGTACGTAAAAGTGACTGATTAACGAATTTACTCTAAAATGTCGCGAAATGAACCCGGACTAAGACTACAATTATAGATTAGCAGCGTATGTCACTCAGAATTAAAAAGAAAAGCGGAGAAAAAACCTTAGAAAAATTTTGTTTCAAAAATTAGAAAAAGTTGACCGAACGATGTCGCACTAGGTTCAATGGCTTAAGAGCAAATGCACTTAACCTCTACACTACCGAAACATCGACTTCAATTTGGCAATTTAAAGCTAATCCTAATCAGGCTCAGGGGTTGCCTTTTCCTTCGCTGTTGACCGGAGTGCTTCGAAGAAGAACGCAAATCTATAATTTCTTCGGAACAGAGAGATCGTGAAGCCTGGGGCGAGTTAAAAAATCCGCGGGAGAATGATCCGAACAAAATGGCGGAGAGAAGGGAAGAAAATACAAATAGAACTTACTTATTATCAATCTTTTTTCGAAGCATTCCGGTCCACGGCAAAGAAAGGGCCAATGTGTGATTAATAGACTTTGCGCCCGAACCTAAGCCTTCGTCTGTTAAATTTGCGGAGTGTAGCGGTTGAGATTTTGCCAACACGAGTGGCACGAATTTTCTATCCACACGACCGGTTAGTCAAATCTTTCGTTTTTATTTATTTTCATTTCTATGTTGTTTCAAGGTGGTCAACTGTTTTACAAAATGATAGTCATGGTACGGAGTTTAAGACGTAGGCGAACTGACATATTGGACGTAGGCGAATCGACTCTAGACGTAGGCGAACAGACAGTAGGCGAAACGACCGTAATTCGATTTTGGGAGACATGGAGATGACTAATACTTGTGTGAAAAGTGTTCTATTGTGTTGTCACCTACCTTTATTGGCAAATTGATTAAATAAATACGTTTTTGTGTAATTACGGGGTAAAATCTATCGCTCAACCTCTTTCAGGCTTGCGTAAGATCGATTGTGAAATCTAGCTATATCAAGTAATGCATGGTCTCAAAATAGTACAAGATTAGGAGTACGTTTGAGGCGATTGACTTAATGAAGCCTTTTGAATGGTCATTCCGCGTGTTGA
The DNA here is from genome assembly GCF_036669935.1 of Montipora foliosa. NCBI lineage: Eukaryota > Metazoa > Cnidaria > Anthozoa > Scleractinia > Acroporidae > Montipora > Montipora foliosa. Next base: position 29,716,613 of record NC_090875.1, read on the forward strand.
ATACGTTTGCAGAGCTATAAGTCGTGATACGTTAAAGACTTTCATATACCGGACTAAATAATACATCAAAGTAATCCCTTCTTTGTCACCAAAGAAGACGAAAAATCAGTGTCCATTACAGGTTTAAAAGTAAACTGTTTTTTGTTTAGTAGAAAATGTACAAATAGATCTCTTTCAGCAGCGTTGCACAACTTAAGTTGTCCACAGTTTTTATTTCACATGTTCCTCCACTGAATTCGACAGGACCGAAACGTAACGGCTTCAAAACCCATGAAATGTTCAACAAATTTGCTTGACAACTTTCGGATTTCCCCGCGTTTTCTTTCGCTGGTTTCATCCCCACACAGTAATAATCGGTAAACAAATGCCCGCAATTTCCATCCTCCCGCACAACAATTTCTCTCCTTAGAGGGAGTAAATTACAGCAGCCATGTTGTTGTTCTAACGCGTTTTAACGCGTTAAAACTAAAAAGAAAACAATCTCAATACACCGTCGAAAATGCGTTTTTCTTTGTCCAACATCACTGCTTTCGTCGTACATTTCTTTCCAGGGACTTGTAGTGTTTGCCCCGTGGCGATCTCAGAACCCTTTACACATAACGTAGTCTCCGATTACTGGCAAATCATTCATTGTGTTTGCTCATAAAGCCAATTCGTTTTTTTTCTTGGACACTTTTTTCCCGTTCTCGTTCTCACTCTTGTGTACCGATACACATGACGTGAAGTATGGTAAACAGAGCCAAGAGCCCATGAACAAGAGCCTACAACTCCGATACTTGCTCCAGGTATCCGCATTTCCGATCGACAGGTCAAGCTACTTTCAGACGAGTTCTTAAACAAGATTCTCAATCCCTCGGGTAATAATTTCTCATGCAAGACTTGCGATTGGCTGGAAAGGTCTGTTTTCGCGGGAAAATCAAAAATACAAATACATTGGCGTTTTACGCTCCTATTCGTGGCTCCTGACTAAGCTTAGCAACTGCCCCACGTCCAACTGGCAAACAGTTCTCAAAACGGGCTAGGATGCAGCAAAAGAAAATGAGGGAGGGAGGAAGAGTGGGGACGACTGAACCGACGACATGTCGTACGATACGTCATACGAATTTATCTGGCAGTTGTCTAATGGCTTTCGGAGTCGTATTCTTCATCCAGCAAGCCCTTAGATTCACTAGAAATTTTAGGATCTAAATCCAACTCCAGGATTTGGGGCAAAATAAACCAATCTCCTTGCTTCTGAAACTCCTAAATAATGGAGCTGTATCTCACATCGGTCCGATGAAACACGATCGAAACGTTCATTTTCTCAGCTAGTACCATGGCCATAGAGTTCTGTTGGGTAGTTATGAAAATTTGGTGTTATATCAAGATCACACCTCTTAAGCTGATAATACACTTCATTCTCAAAACCTGTCTGACTGAAATTCCATTGAAATTGTGAAGAAAATTTACATATTGATCACTCATAAAAGCCAAAGGGTTAGATACCTGTTCAAATCGAGAGTTGTCATAGTTTTTGCACCTTTTAAAAATCTTACTAAAGCAAGCCAACCTCACATTTACTGATTTTTACACGACCGGAGAGAAATCTTTCCACGACTCAATTACCTGTTTTAATATAAAACAGCATAGTTTCCCAAAAACACAAACTTGAGTGGGTAACATAGAGGGCAGCTAAGATCAGTTAATGTAATATAAACATAGCTCAAGCAAATGCATCGATGTATGCCTAAAGACAGTTGTCATGATAGACAAAATCTCTTTCGTATATGGCGACAACATAGTTGATCTATTTATCGTGTCGAGCCCAGCGTGTGCTTTCCAATATCCTCCTAAAGATATGAGCAAGTCCATTCCCATTAAATTTGATTAAAAAACAGCGATGTGTGGTAACCGTTGCTAAACACAGTGTGGGGGTGGTTTACTCTGAAACGCTAATATCCAGTGGCACATGTCAAAATAGTCGATATGTCCTTGCACAATCAAATGACCCTCCAGTCACATGATAAACTTGTCTCTTATACACGTGCCACCTCAACAATTAAGGAATGGATTTTCTGCGGTTTTTTGAACTGATGACACAGACACAAAACTCAACGAAGAAGCACCGATTTCAAGACGTTCAGGATTTACCTAGTTTTACAGTTTATTCTTGTAAACGTTCTTTTTTTTTGTTGCATTTAGTGGAAAACTCAGGGCATTCTTTGAATCAATGCAACTAGGCAATGCAAGTGCCGCCTTTACTTGTTTCTTTTTTTAGCATCGCTGTGAATAGTTCCTTTCCGCCTTGGTTAAAGTGAATATTATAAAAACGCCAAAACATGAAAGCGCATTACATACCGTATGATTCAGCTAAATTTATGCCCTTGTTGCT
>NC_090875.1:29724517-29759517 GCF_036669935.1 Montipora foliosa
CTACGTAGCAAGGCGTTTTCGTTGGGTTTCAACCGAAGAGAGCGTGTGACCGATAAAACACCTCTCCCCACCAAAAACATCCCAACGCCCGCTTCTCACCGCACGCACAGCTTGCACTCAGCCAGTAAAACACTGCTGCCAGTGATACCTGTTGCTCATTTAACAGACCTAAAATGGATGGAACCTGAGTGATCTCTTGCTGAGTGAGATGAGGTCCGCGATCGATATCAATTCCAATACACTAAACGCGTCCCATCTCTTAATGTTCATGATTTTCTAGATCGCGAAATAGACTCTATGTCGGTTCCGCACGGCCCCTCCTTCAACTCGAAGCCACAGATAAACTTACCTGTCTTGCTTATGCTCAAACCGTGTGTTAATCACTTGGCAGGAAGAAACTGTCCGACGGCACGTGCATGCGACAGTGAGACCTCCCTGATGACTGAAACATATATACAAAGGTACCATGCCTTATGAACTGATACACTTAATACATGTATTCGATGCGACCTAAACAAACTAAAACTATTAAATTACCTTGTGACAGGCCTGGAGGGGCTGTTTGTTTGACGATGTTCAATGAGTTGATCTACTCTTGGTACTTCCAATGCAATCACAGCCGTGGTAAGGACGCGACTCTTGAAAAACACGTTACAATGGCAATTGCAGTTATTTCGCCGGCCATTTGTGTGCATGTAGAGCCGGGAGAACCCTGCAGCCGGCCTTTTGTTAACTGGCGCAGAGTTAACTGCTTTAACTGGCGAACATCGTAGCCACTTGCACCAAAAAAGAGAAGGTGGAACCCATTGTGAGATTTTGCCGCTTCAGAGATAAGTGCTAAGATAAAAGAAGCTAACATTCCCCGGGCCTTCACACGTTTCCGCATTTGTTGCCTGCTACTCCCAGTTCTTCTCGGCGGTGACGTCAGAAGCCCACGAGTTTAAAGAGCTTTCTAACACAGAAATCATGTCAACAAAGCAAACTCAATATAATGGTCGTAAAAGTTTCGTAAGTATTTTGCCACATTTTTAGAAGACCTGCTAATTCGTCAAACAATCCCTATAAACTGCTCAAAGACGATATCCCTCCCAGGTGCGTTAATTCCGTCTCTTCCCTCGCGGCACCCTAGTGGATACAGGCCATTCAAGCAGTGTGATAGCAGAAGACCAGCCGAATTGATTAAAGAGCATGTGTCTCCTTTTCTCAACACAGATACTACCATTCATATCAACAAAGCAAACTCACATATCATGGTCGTAAAAGTTTTCGTAAGTATTTTGCCACATTTTTTAGAAGAACAAGCTAATTCTTCAAACAATCCCTAATCACTTAAACTGGCTCAAAGAGTTCGATATCCCTTCCTTTGAATTTATAAAATGAGTGTTTAGTAAATCGGAGTTAACCCAGGGGATGTTCGGTTGATCATGGTAAGAGATTCAAGAACGTAAAAAGAAAAATGCCATAACCACGCAAAATTCTCTATTAAGAGGCGTGAGACACAATTGTGTCAAAGCAATATCAATAATATTATACTCTTCATCAAATATACTTAACATATGTTAGATCTTCTTGCATCAGTAAAATAAGCAACCTTACTATAGCTCCAGAGAAACAACGGTTTTATAAATGTACGATACAAAAGCAATCACAAGTTTACTTGTTTGTGCAGACACGTTGTTCAACTACTTCACAGCAAGAAACTTCCAAATCATCAGTATTACGAAGGCAATTCAATCTATATATACGGAAAGCGAATTAAACCACACAACCTTACATGTACAATGCTTACAATAAAGTTTAAATTTGGCAGGTACAAGGGCCTCGCCTCTCATAATGCAACCATTTTTTGTAGAAACTGATTTTTATCCTATTATAATATTAATAAGAACAATACACGGTAAAAACCAGTTGGAAATAACGTATGGTGGATAAAACGAGTTACGTCATAAATGGTGTAAGTATATCAAATAATTTATTTCAAAAATACTTCCAAATATCTTCACATGTCTAAAAGAAATAGGCTTTATATTAGCAAAACAAGTTCTTTAATCTGACCCAAAAAACATCGATTAAGGTTGACCTCCCTGGTGGATCGCTATTTAAATGCAAAGCCAGTCATGAAAAGATCCTCCACTAAAGTCCTTTCGCACTTTTTGTTTGTCCTCTTTTCAATCCCTATATTTTTTCAAATAAAGACAAGGAAGAAAATGAAATGCAACATCCTTGCACCAACCTTTTTCCGTTTTCCAGTTTTTTATTGCTACTTGTTACGTAAAAAGAAACACATTGAACATGAGTCCCTTAGTTACTGAACCAAGATATATCCCATTGCTTTAATATTTTGCACGCCATTATCCGCACCGGATGCAGCATCGTGTCCACAAGCGTTTGAGCTATGGGGACTTCCTCCTCAAAACCCAATTCTAGAGTCGCAGGACGTGCAGCTGTCCTGATCGTTTTCAAGAACACCAATTCTTGCCTTAGATGCAGTGTACAGGTTGCATGTGCATTGACTCTTCCTTGTCACAAAATCTTTGCAAGGATACCTGATGACCAATCAGCATCTTCCACGTGTCTCGACGGAGCGAAGTGGCGCGAAAACGGCCGTCAGCGATGAAGGAATGAAGAGAGTTGGCATTCTGGTTGATAGTAACAAACTTGATCCGATGGCAAATCTTAGAGAATGGGGTCTCACAGTACGTGGGCAACTTGGTTTCTTGAGTGTCAAACCCAGTCCCACGCGCAAGGTTGTATAAACTTCGACTACTCCAAAGCATGGAACTGTAGCGAAATGTACTCTGGAAAACAAAGATAAGCAGCGAAGGGTGAGTATTCAATTGGGCAATTTTATTTTTACTCCTTTTGTGTTTTTCTTACAGCTATAACTTTAAAGGAGCAGTGTCACGCTATGTTTAGTCAAATCTCAAATTAACCCCTTGGAGAAACGTCCTGTCAATTAACACACTTCTTCTTTAAAGGGTTACTATCATGCTTAATTTGCTGTTTTTAGGTCAAAGATGGGTTAAAATCTAGATTAGTAATTCAGCTCAAACGTGCAACATTCCTGACAACCCACTGTTAAGATATAAGATATGAAATATATTTATGGCACAAAGAGCTATTGGTATTTTTTTGGAGTATGTTTCAGAGGACAATGTCTCCAAACTTGAAAAACCTGGCCAGTTTTTCAATCCATTTCGATCTTATCCTTCCTTGGCTGCAAACAACAAATAATAGCTTCATTGCCCTTCAGTGGTCATTTTCAACAAAACTACAGTATTATTTTTTTGGTTTTCATTGATGCAAAGACTTTTCTTAGTGTTTTGAGGTCGGGACTCCCATATAAAAGGGGGAGGGATGCTCGTCGGAAATTTTAAATTAAACCCCTAAAGGAGACCAATCTGGGTGTGGCCCAGACTTTTTTGACCCCTACAAGAGACCATATTAAAACACTGAGAATAAAAGAATACAGTGACTTTAAATGATGGCAAAGACATTATCATCTAATACTTTCACCGACGTGAAGAAATATAAAAGTGTAAATATACACTTTTCTATTTCTTTGCTCGCAACCCTAAAGGAGACTTTCACTGCTACATATGATTGTACACTAGAAGCAGGACCAAAATCCGAAATTCACACTCCTAAGCGAGATGACGAGCATCCCTCCGTAAAAGGACCAAAACAGCTGAGTCAAATTAATAAAAAATATTTTAAAAAATAAAATAAAAGGTAAGTCCCAAATCTATTTTTAGCAACGATTTCTCGTTACACAAGAACCAAGAGTCAAAGGCTTCCACGGGTCTAATTTGGTGACCTGATAATGAATAGAGCTTGTTTTCATATAGGGTAAATTCAATACAATACAATACATACTTAATTGACTACTCCCCAAAAGGGCTTTGCAGGGCCAATGAGACACAGTCAACGAAACGACAGAACACAACAACTAACAACAACAACAACAACAACTGTTAAGAATCCCAACTGGCCGGAGGCAAACCAGTTGGCTATTTAAAAGCGAAGCTTGGAAGTTGAACCAGGGACTACCAGGATCAAATTCAACTAGTGGTGAGAACGAGTCTTGAAAGTTGAACCCCAAAAACTCCAGATCTCAAGGCAAGCGTCCTAACCACTTGGCCGCAAGCATTGAGTTACAGATGGCAGGAATGGTGTATTTTCATCACAATCTTAAATTATTAACCCAAGAACACTGTACCTTGATCTGAAGACGACGTAGATGACAAAGATTTGTTGACAGCTCTAATAAGCTCCTCAATCGTCGTTTCTAGCGCTTTTATGGCTTCATGAAGATTACAATGACAGTTGCAGTTATTCGAAGGCGCCTTGTCGCAGACTTTGGTGGGTTGCTCGGCATATTGAACGATGAGTAATTGAGACAATTTGAGGCAGCCATGATTATAACCATTTCAACAAGCACAAGTAAAGAACGCATTTTAACGTTGAAAAAATTGAGGTGAGGAGTATACGTATATGCTTGATCACGTGGCCTGATAAGTTTATATATTGTGCAGCACGTCAGATATGCCACTCCAGCGTCTACGCAAGTCGCCTTTGGGCTCGCAAATTAAATGTTGACCCAACAGTCTCGATTTTCGAAAATGGTTGGAGTAGTTTTCACGCCGATAAGGAGAAATGAACTCTTTGACTTGTTTTAGCTTTGGATTTAACTGCTTCAGTCTCCATTCGAGATGATGCCAGTGATAGAGTATTCAAGGAGCCGCGCACGAGATTTTGCAACGGAATGAGAAACTGCGATCAAACACCAACTTGTCCCCACAAATGCTATTTTAGTGCCCTTTCGCCGTCATTCAACAGAAAATTACCTTGCAGGCATAATATCCAAAATGTACGAGAACCCCTTACCGAAGTTTCTTAATTTTTCGTTAAAACAGTCCATCACGAATAACAGAAAACTCTTGGGAGTCATCACCTACGTCAGGCTTTAATAAGAGACATTGCAGCTAAAATAGAACAGCTTTTATGCCATCGTTAACTCTTTAAAGCCACTCCCACTACCCTTCTCAGTGTTGCCTTAATGGGGTAAACTTTGCCCTCTGCAAAAGCCAAAATTATAAGTGTTGGGGTGGGGTGGGGGTTGAGGGAGGCCTAGGAAGAGTAGCACTTTCGAAGAAGATTGCAAGTCGAGCCACTGTAGGCTCATATGAGTCCAATAATAACATATACGTCAAATGATGGTACGTTCGCAACACATTATGTTATAAATACTTACTTAGTCCCGTCATATTGTCCTACCGTGCGCCACGCTACTTTTTTTCAATTTGTATGCTACCCCACTCCCAGGGCTGTTTATCAAAGGTCATCCAAAAGAAGACCATTTTATCCGTGTGTTAATGAAATCGCTAGTTCACGTTGACCACCCTCAAAGGCCTTGGGCAAACATTTGTAGCATCACTGATCTGATATCCTTGCTGTCCGCTTCTCCATGGATACACATAATTTGTTCAAGAGGATCGTGGTTCGATGAACCTTTATTGAGCGTTTTGAGAAAAAAAAAGCAATGCAGTTAACAGGTTTTTTTACACATTCTGTTTATTATGCATGTTTCTGTTGGAAGTGAATCAATTTACTTATAATACAGCAAAGACCATCTTACGAGATATTGGTAACTTAAGAAACGCAAGTTCTATTTTGGGCCAACTTATCAATATACAACAGGATAAATCCATACGGATTTGCGTGACCACATTCGAAGAGCTGCTCAAATGCAACCTACCAATATAACTGTCTCTCGTAAATAATAATATACTTAACTACTTTAAAGAAAACAACAGTTGCCTTAGAAATGTGGTACAGTAAATACTCACGTCCGTCAGCAAACAAAATAGGGCTTCCAGGGATGGTCGAACGTTTGCGCACATGCGGTAATACAACATCATCCAACATTGTGGGACGGGAATTGCACAGTGATGGCCAGTGTTGGACATTGACAACACTATGGCCAGTGTTGAATGTAACATTGTTTTTCACACCTGACAACAAGGAAAGTGTGAAATGAAGTTGAAGATGGTTGACGGAACTCGAAAATAGCTCAGTACGATTCAACACATGAAACATTGCGGGCTAAAGAAGAGCAACAAGTCGGAATTAAAACTATTTAAAAAGTATTTAACTCATTAACAATCCAAACCAATAAGAAGTAAGCTAGAAATATTAATAAGTACGGTTTTTGTTTACTTTTAAACGTTTTTGAAAGCTTTGAATGTGTGAAATTGAAATATGGGAATTACGATATTCCTAAATGAAAAGGTGGTGTGATTTTGTAACAGATGTACAGTACTCTCCCGGACCATAAGGATATGTCGAAGAAAAATTATGAACATCTCGATACGTGATCTGATATTTTTGCCTGTCGCTAGAGTAAGGATGTTGATTGTCTGGAAATTACTAGCAAATTTTTCAAATAAAGAGAAACACATCACTGTTCCATAAAAGGTTGTCTACGGTAACCCTTCGAATAATTTGTGCTTTCACTGTGGGGTGGCAGTTCAAATCGACTTTTAACCATTTAATGGAAAGAATTAAGAATAATAGTATAGTTTTTATCTGAACACCACTTTTACTGTTCATATAATTACTAGTTAGCTTTTTTTTAACTAGTTTATTACTTAGTTTAATTGTTGTTTAGTTTTTCAAGATAAAGAGCCAATTGAGTATTGGATATACTGCAATAAAGTCATTATTGTTATCATCTATACTATCACAGTCTTTGCTGGGGTTCTTTTAGTGCATCAGCCGGGCGCAAACCATGCACCTGGGGCATCAGGCACTCAAGTCCATCTTTCTGTTCAGATACCAAGCACGTTTCTGAGGATTCGCGCAGATCCCAGCATGCAGATCTTTTGAATGCATGCAGATCTTTCGAATCTCTCCAAGCGCACCAATAACTACAGGGAGCACTATGGTTTTCAACTGCTACATTCTCTGTATTTCAACTTCTAAATCTTTATACTTGCTTTTCTTTTCGATTTCCTTCAATGCAATGTTCCTATCTGATGAGACAGTAATATCAATCAGTTTACAGGTGGAATTAACTGCATCTTTAACAATGATGTCAGGTCTGTTCGCTGTTATAGTTCTATCAGTATTGACTGGCATGTCCCACATGATGGTGAGGTTGTTGTCTTTATTATGTATCACACACAGTCTCTGGTGCGTGTTGGTACCATTTGTCTGTAATCTTGAGATCATGATCTTTGCAGATACTCCAATTAATGGAGATATGCTGCAGCATTGTTGTGCCTAGTGATGTACTCTGTTTTGGCTAAGACTTCACATCCAGATACAATATGGTTCACTGTCTCTTCATGTTGCGAACACATTCTGCATTTGCTCTCCACTTGCTGGCCACATATTACTTTAATTTCTGGAAGTTTCTGGTGTTTATTGCTTGATCTTGAGCTGCCACAAGTAGTCCCTCTGTTTCTCCTTTCAGATTGCTTGACAACCATTTGTTGGTGGTGACTGTGTCTCCGTGGGGCTTCTCTAGGATCTTGGGATATTGGTCATGCAAAGCTTTGTCTTTCCACTTTTCTTGTTTCATTGATTTCATCTTAGACTTGAATACGTGTTTCAGGGCCAGAGCATTTTCTGAGGCTGATTTATCTTTTCTGTTCTCAAACTCTGGCATTGTTACTTCCCTTTTGAACTTAGTAGCATTCTTGATTATTGAATTTATGGCTTTAGATCGATCGTGTTCAAGCAACTGCTTTGGATATCGCCCATCTTTGTGCTTCAGATAATGATCAAGTCCTATTGTTGCTGTTTTGAATGCTGTTTCTACTTCAATCAGGCCCCTTCCTCCATCTTTTCTTGGAATGTACAGCCTTTCCACATCTGCTTTAGGGTGTAACATCTTCTGCTTGTTCAATAGTTTGCGTGTTTTTGTGTCAATCGTCTTCAATTCTGAGATTCTCCAGTCTATAATGCCAAAACTGTATTGCACAACTGGGACTGCAAGACTATTGATAGCTTCCATTTTGTTTCTTCCATTGAGCTCAGTTCTTAGAATCGACCTTACCCTCCTATTATATTCTCTTCGTATCTTCTCTTTCACTTTGCTGTGCTGGATACCATCGTTTTCATCCACACCCAGGTATTTGTATACTCCTTCCTGGTCCAACTCTTGTATTTCTGTGTCAACATCTATTACCATGTTTCCAGTTGAGGTCAGTTTACATTTCTTGAAACTGGCTTTAGCACATTTCTCAAGTCCAAATTCCATTCCGATATCATCACTGAACTGTTTCACTACTTTCAGTTCTCCAATTTGTTCTTGCTCGTTCTTGCTGTACAGTTTTAGATCATCCATATAAAACAGATTGCTGATTGGAGCACTTGTGTTTGAGATCTTGTAACCATACCCAGACATAGCCAGTTCTGATGTTAAAGGCACAAGGACTAGGCAAAATAGCAGCGGCGAGAATGAATCTCCTTGAAAGATCCCTCTTTTGATCTTGATCTGATCCGTTGTGATACATCCATCGTTGTAAAATAGCTTCATTGTAGTTTTCCAGTTGCTCATTGAGGCTTCCATGAACTTAATTAGTTTTTCATTAAATCTGTACATCTGTAAGGTCTTTAGTATCTAACCATGAGGGACACTATCATAGGCTTTTCTGTAATCTATCCAAGCCATACTCAAGTTCTTTTTCTTCTTTTTGCAGTCTTCTATGATCATTTTGTTTATTAGCGGCTGATCTTTACACCCATATGAATTCCTGGCACAACCTCTCTGTTCTTCCGGTATTATATCATTCTTTGTGATATGGGTGTAGCTTCTTTCTGTCAAAATCGATGTGAGCACTTTCTAGGATGTTGATAAGCAGGCAATTGGTCTATAGTTTTGAGGGTTCTCTGTGTCTTTGTTCTTTGGTAGAAGGTATGTTTGTGCTGTTTTGAACCAATCAGGCAGATTTTCTGACTGTTCTATTACTTGGTTGTATGCATTCAGGAGATGATGATGCAGTGCTGTAAGTTGTTTGAGCCAGAAGTTAGAAACCGCATCAGGGCCCGGCGACTTCCAGCTGATTGTTTTCTTTAAAGCAGTCTGAAACTCATCTAAACTTATGTCCTCCCATAGTTGGTATTCTATATCTGTATATTCTGCTCCTCTCTCTTTATCCACTCTGCTAAGTGGTTGTACTCTCTATTGTTCTCCAAGACGGAACGCCAAAATGTTTCAGTTGCTTCATTCTTAGGTGGTTTTTCAACTGATATCTGTTCTTTACCAAGGCTTCTGAAGAACTTTTTTCTGTTCTTTGCAAACATCCGGTTTTGCTTGAATTCTCATTTTGAGGGATTCTCTTGCTGCTTGCAGTTCTTGGTTTGTTGTTATTTTGTATTTCTTTTTGATTCTTTGCTTTTTCTTGGAGATCTTTTGGGTTTCACCTTTCTGTGCCATATCTGTTAATATCGACAAATCAGCTCTCATGCTGTTAATCTGATTCTCCATTTTTGCTTTCCATTTTTGTAGCTGCCGTTTATTGCTCTTTGTCTTTGTGAGTTTTGTCGTTTTACCCAACTTTTCAGATATTACGTACGCAGTCACATATTGTAGCAGGTTGATGTTATTGAGGTTGAGCACTTCTTCTGCTATTATCAGCTGGATTGCTTGGTTTCCTTGTGTGATCAACAGCTCAGTTTTTCTGTTCATTGATATCTTGGGTAGAGGGGGCCTCTCTGCCATCCTGATGTTTTCCCATTCAGCTCTAGCCTTCTTAATTTCATTAACTAGGTCATTGATCTCAGATGAATTTTGTGATGGTTCTACCTCTTCTTCAAATGGTTCCCCATGACGGTTGTTGGTTTCTTTTACAACCACACCATCTGCTACACAACTTGTTTGGTTGTTTTGTACATTCAATTCATTTTCAACCCGTTGCTTGATGTTATCTAGTTCGATTCCTGTTTGTTTTGTTTTTCAATAAATCTACGTTGGTTCATCAGTGCGTTGTCTGTTAGATTGGGTCTTTCATTTGGGTTTCTTTTACTCCACATTCTATTATTGTTATTATTATTATTATTATTATTATTATTATTATTATTATTATTATTATTATTATTATTATTATTATTATTATTATGTCAGTCCAAATTATTTTAGATAGTTTTTTTTATTTTTTTTATCTTTTTGAGGCTTTTTATAATTGTTATTAGTAGTGTTTTTAGATAGTCATTTTTCGACAATTCTCTTTCGTATACAAGAATGTGCATAGGGTATATAGTTTAATATTTATATTTTAGAATCTGTAAATAGTCTATGAATAAAATTTTATTATTACAAAATTATTATTATTATTATTATTATTATTATTATTATTATTATTATTATTATTATTATTATTATTATTTCTTTTCGTCAAGTTGCTTTTGAATTGGACGGCATGGAGTCCTATAGAAGAAACGTCCACGCAGTTCACTGAATATTAATCAGTGTTCTTGGTGTGTTGAAAGGATGTTTGATATCGTCTGGTCACCCCATAATTTTCAACACTCGTTGCAAATCATCTATAACCCCCACTGATTTGGTCATTTCATGTCGTTGTTGAAAAGAGAAAGCTAAGGTAAATAATACCAAAATGTGAAGACCTAGGCAAATGATAACTGCTGAAAGATCAAACATTGTGATTGCGCGTTGTATCGATCCAACATGTTGAAAATTACAGGGTGACCAAACAATATCAAACATCCTCTCAACATGCTTAACCAAACGTAAAGTGTGAAGTGCAAACGACTCAATTTCGTTCCCAGAGTCCGCTTGTCTTTTGGTTAGCACCAAGAACACAGACTCTGGCCACTTCCAGAGTCCGTGTTCTTGCTGCTGACCAAACGAAAAACGGACTCTGGGGACGAGATCGCTTTCGAGTTAATTCGTGGTCACAATGCGCGTGCGCGCGTGCAACATGTTGGTTGAGACCAATGTCGACCCCAGAGCTCTTCTCTTGACTGAGGGAGAGAAGAGCTCTAGGGAACCCTGAAACAAAGTGTCTTCTCGTTGGTTTTCGTGAAAAACAATCAAAAGTGTCTCTAATTGGTGCATTCATGTTATCACGAGGAGTGAGCAGGCGCAGTAAGGTTCAAATTGCCAATTTTTGGCTATAAGAATCCCATGTTCTCCTAAATAGAGTTTCCCAGAGCCTTGGGTCGACCCGAGGCTCTGATGACGAGACTGGGTTGAAACTGGCCAAACGAGAAAATTCACACAACCAACATGAGAAAAACAAAAGCAATGTTGGATTGGATGTTTGATGATGTATAATATAAAATACATATTGAATGGTCAAAATCAAACGCAGTGGCCAAAGGCTAAGACGTTAATTTACCCAACATGTTTGATCGTCCAACAAATATCGTTTGGCCGGGCCTTAAAATGCGCTTGCGGAGCATACGAGGCAATGAATGATTTGCCAGTAATCTGAGACCTACGTTATGAGGAAAGTATGCGGGGATCGTCAGGGGTCAAACATTGCAAGTTGCTAGCAAGAACTGTACGACAGAAAGTGGTGTCTTCGTCAAAAGCAGTTATATTGGTCAAAGAATAACGAATTTTCGCCGTGATTTTGGGGTAACCGGTCGTTTCGCCTACGGGTCGTTTCGCCTACTGTCTGTTCGCCTACGTATAATGTCGGTTCGCCTACGTCCAATATGTCAGTTCGCCTACGATTCATATGTAAGCTTTAAACTGAATTGTTTAAAAGAGCTTGTCGAACCTCACAGAAAAAAACTGTGACGGCTAGCTGAGGCGTTATTTCTGTAAACTTGTGTCTTGAGCGGGGCCCTTGAGCGGCCTATACCAAAGAAAGTGAGACTTTTCATTAACATATCAATAAAGGATACGTTAAAAATTTAGCTCGTTCCCACTCTACTGGGCGGTTCAGTGATTGTATCGATGTTGCGATCATGAACTTTATATCGCCTCCACGCGATCCGCAAACTTAGATGCAAAAAATTATATCTGACTGCTAGCTAAGGCGTTATTTCTGTAGACATGTGTCTTGAGCGGGGTCCTTTAGTGGCCTATACTAGGGAAAGGGAGACTTTTCATTAACATATCAATAAAGGATAAGGTACGTAAGAAATTAGCTCGTTCTCACTTTACTGGGTGGTTCAATGTTTGTATCGATGTTGCGAGTTTATTAGAATAGACCATATTCGTATTCTCGGTATTGGACTGGAACTAGCTTGCGATGGAGGCTAATGCGGGGGAATCTTTTCAAATGCAAATACTTTCTAATATATTCCCCCGCATTAGCCTCCATTGCAAGCTAGTTCCAGTCCAATACCGAGAATACGAATATTGTCTATTATTAAATTCTCAACCTCGGATAATGCATTTCGCGGGCTCTGATTGGTTCACTCAATCTCGGTTATCAGCTCATATACCTTGGTTTGACCTTATATGGGAAATGAGTGCGTTAAGCGTTGCTAAACTAAAAATGTTTTCGTCGGAATGCCAAATTTCTCTTTGAATAAAGCCAAAAAGGAGAAAAAAAACTTTTTTTGTGGAAAGTTTGGATCAATTCCGACGTTTAGAAGTACGCGAAAAGGCAAGAAATGTTTTTGTGATGAGCCTGCGTCTGTCTGACAACAAGGTATTACACAACATCGCATCAGTTCTCATCAAGTTTTTTTCGATTTCGCTCGGATTTGCTCGCTTTTTCCGCTCGTATTTCGTACTTCCAAATTTTTGGAGTTGAAGGAATTTAATAAAACAATTATTCCATTCGCGCTTGTTGGATGTGAGACTGGTTATAGCCAACTCGGCGCTACGCGCCTCGTTGGCTATTTACCATCTCATATCCAACGCGCGCTCATGGAATAATTGTTAATTAATCGCCAATGATCTGTTTTACGGGGCGGGAGTCACGCAGACAACCCAAACGTCCCCGCATGTAATAGGTAAAACTTAATGATTATTAGTATGATTATTAATCTCAAAAAGTTGCTTGCAGTAATTAAATTGCGTTTGTGAACTCATTTTATATGTAAGCAACAAATAAGTTTGTACGTAAAAGTGACTGATTAACGAATTTACTCTAAAATGTCGCGAAATGAACCCGGACTAAGACTACAATTATAGATTAGCAGCGTATGTCACTCAGAATTAAAAAGAAAAGCGGAGAAAAAACCTTAGAAAAATTTTGTTTCAAAAATTAGAAAAAGTTGACCGAACGATGTCGCACTAGGTTCAATGGCTTAAGAGCAAATGCACTTAACCTCTACACTACCGAAACATCGACTTCAATTTGGCAATTTTAAAGCTAATCCTAATCAGGCTCAGGGGTTGCCTTTTCCTTCGCTGTTGACCGGAGTGCTTCGAAGAAGAACGCAAATCTATAATTTCTTCGGAACAGAGAGATCGTGAAGCCTGGGGCGAGTTAAAAAATCCGCGGGAGAATGATCCGAACAAAATGGCGGAGAGAAGGGAAGAAAATACAAATAGAACTTACTTATTATCAATCTTTTTTCGAAGCATTCCGGTCCACGGCAAAGAAAGGGCCAATGTGTGATTAATAGACTTTGCGCCCGAACCTAAGCCTTAGTCTGTTAAATTTGCGGAGTGTAGCGGTTGAGATTTTGCCAACACGAGTGGCACGAATTTTCTATCCACACGACCGGTTAGTCAAATCTTTCGTTTTTATTTATTTTCATTTCTATGTTGTTTCAAGGTGGTCAACTGTTTTACAAAATGATAGTCATGGTACGGAGTTTTAGACGTAGGCGAACTGACATATTGGACGTAGGCGAATCGACTCTAGACGTAGGCGAACAGACAGTAGGCGAAACGACCGTAATTCGATTTTGGGAGATATGGAGATGACTAATACTTGTGTGAAAAGTGTTCTATTGTGTTGTCACCTACCTTTATTGGCAAATTGATTAAATAAATACGTTTTTGTGTAATTACGGGGTAAAATCTATCGCTCAACCTCTTTCAGGCTTGCGTAAGATCGATTGTGAAATCTAGCTATATCAAGTAATGCATGGTCTCAAAATAGTACAAGATTAGGAGTACGTTTGAGGCAATTGACTTAATGAAGCCTTTTCAGTGGTCATTACGCCTTTTCAGAGGTCATTACGCGTGCTGAATACGTTTGCAGAGCTATAAGTCGTGATACGTTAAAGACTTTCATATACCGGACTAAATAATACATCAAAGTAATCCCTTCTTTGTCACCAAAGAAGACGAAAAATCAGTGTCCATTACAGGTTTAAAAGTGAACTGTTTTTTGTTTAGTAGAAAATGTACAAATAGATCTCTTTCAGCAGCGTTGCACAACTTAAGTTGTCCACAGTTTTTATTTCACATGTTCCTCCACTGAATTCGACAGGACCGAAACGTAACGGCTTCAAAACCCATGAAATGTTCAACAAATTTGCTTGACAACTTTCGGATTTCCCCGCGTTTTCTTTCGCTGGTTTCATCCCTCCACACAGTAATAATCGGTAAACAAATGCCCGCAATTTCCATCCTCCCGCACAACAATTTCTCTCCTTAGAGGGAGTAAAATTACAGCAGCCATGTTGTTGTTCTAACGCGTTTTAACGCGTTAAAACTAAAAAGAAAACAATCTCAATACACCGTCGAAAATGCGTTTTTCTTTGTCCAACATCACTGCTTTCGTCGTACATTTCTTTCCAGGGACTTGTAGTGTTTGCCCCGTGGCGATCTCAGAACCCTTTACACATAACGTAGTCTCCGATTACTGGCAAATCATTCATTGTGTTTGCTCATAAAGCCAATTCGTTTTTTTTCTTGGACACTTTTTTCCCGTTCTCGTTCTCACTCTTGTGTACCGATACACATGACGTGAAGTATGGTAAACAGAGCCAAGAGCCCATGAACAAGAGCCTACAACTCCGATACTTGCTCCAGGTATCCGCATTTCCGATCGACAGGTCAAGCTACTTTCAGACGAGTTCTTAAACAAGATTCTCAATCCCACGGGTAATAATTTCTCATGCAAGACTTGCGATTGGCTGGAAAGGTCTGCTTTCGCGGGAAAATCAAAAATACAAATACATTGGCGTTTTACGCTCCTATTCGTGGCTCCTGACTAAGCTTAGCAACTGCCCCACGTCCACCTGGCAAACAGTTCTCAAAACGGGCTAGGATGCAGCAAAAGAAAATGAGGGAGGGAGGAAGAGTGGGGACGACTGAACCGACGACATGTCGTACGATACGTCAAAGGAATTTATCTGGCAGTTGTCTAATGGCTTTCGGAGTCGTATTCTTCATCCAGCAAGCCCTTAGATTCACTAGAAATTTTAGGATCTAAATCCAACTCCAGGATTTGGGGCAAAATAAACCAATCTCCTTGCTTCTGAAACTCCTAAATAATGGAGCTGTATCTCACATCGGTCCGATGAAACACGATCGAAACGTTCACTTTCTCAGCTAGTACCATGGCCATAGAGTTCTGTTGGGTAGTTATGAAAATTTTGGTGTTATATCAAGATCACACCTCTTAAGCTGATAATACACTTCATTCTCAAAACCTGTCTGACTGAAATTCCATTGAAATTGTGAAGAAAATTTACATATTGATCACTCATAAAAGCCAAAGGGTTAGATACCTGTTCAAATCGAGAGTTGTCATAGTTTTTGCACCTTTAAAATCTTACTAAAGCAAGCCAACCTCACATTTACTGATTTTTACACGACCGGAGAGAAATCTTTCCACGACTCAATTACCTGTTTTAATATAAAACAGCATAGTTTCCCAAAAACACAAACTTGAGTGGGTAACATAGAGGGCAGCTAAGATCAGTTAATGTAAATATAAACATAGCTCAAGCAAATGCATCGATGTATGCCTAAAGACAATTGTCATGATAGACAAAATATTCTTTCGTATATGGCGACAACATAGTTGATCTATTTATCGTGTCGAGCCCAGCGTGTGCTTTCCAATATCCTCCTAAGATATGAGCAAGTCCATTTCCCATTAAATTTGATAAAAAAGCTATGTTGGTAACCGTGCTTAAACAGTGTGGGTGGTTTACTTCTGAAACGCTAATATCCAGTGGCAATGTCAAATATTCGATATTTCCTTCACAATCAAAATGACCCTCCAGTCACATGATAAACTTGTCTCTTATACACGTGCCACCCACAATTAAGGAATGGATTTTCTTCGGTGTTTGAATTGAGGAACATACACAAAACTCAACGAAGATGCACGATTTCCAACCGTTCATGATTTACCTTAGTTTTTACAGTTTATTCTTTTAAACGTTCTTTTTTTTTTTGTTTTCATTTAGTGGAAAAACTAGTGCATTATTTGAATAATGCAACTAGGCAATGCAGTTCCTCCTTTATTTGTTCTATTTTTTTAGCATGCTGTGAATAGTTCCTTTCCGCCTTGGTTAAAGTGAATATTAAAAAAACGCCAAACATGAAAGCGCATTACAATACGTATGATTCAGCTAATGTTTATGCCCTTGTTGCTTCAACATGCAATCAATAAAGTTCAACGGACGTTGGTCAGATTTTGGAAGCAAAAACAAAAGTTGTGCAAAGGTCGTTCAAAAGGTTTCAACATCGATCGCGCCAGCACTTTGATTGCGAGGAACTAAGAACAAGAAACCAGACTCTCCCGTCCAGTTACGGCCAGCTGCGAACACGCGCGTGTTCCACAAATGTTGAACGAACTGTTTCGACGGCTTCAACTCCAGCCACCGTTTTCTATAACAAAAGAAATGTTGAATCCATGTTGAATGAAAGTTCAAATCGGTTTAAATTTCATTCAACAAGGTTTCCAAATTTTCTATCCTTTCAACTACGTTGAACGACCTGTTCAAACGCTCCCAACATCTGCTTCAACAAAATGTTGACAAAATTTAAATAGGCCTTAGTCGGGTGTTTGAACCGAAGTCGAAATCCACACATACCTCAATTCACTGAAAATTTACCAATCAAATATAAATTATAGATAGAAAAGTTTAATTAAAACGGATCTTGGCAAATACCCCATTACATCGATATAAGCCCCTTAACAATATCGAGAAAAGTTTAATATCATTTTCCTTTCCTTGAAAACGAAGAGTAAAAAAGCTTTCCCTACGTATACCCCTTTTTTCATTTCAATTCTCGCTCAGACCTTATGATGAAACTACTAGTGTTGTTCACAAAGAATTCTGCTGAGGAACTTTTATAGACCATTTTCTTCCAGATAAAATATTAACATTTGCCTTGTTTCGTCAGGTGCGAAAGCAGAGTCGATTTTTCTTTTCATAACGATGTTTTAAATAACATGTTGAATCAACTGAAAGATGCGGGCCATTCGCACAACATTAAACCCTTGTCAAAGCATCCTTACAATCATCAATATACATGTTCCATTGTATTTCATTAGGACGTTCACAACTGACAAAATCCACTTTCCGTCTATATTGGTTTCGACCACTTCCCTAATTTCAAAAAAATTCAAATCTTCCATCATTTCTAAGAAATTTGCCCTTACATTCCTGCTTTTTTTTTATCAGTTCTTCTAGTGAAAAGTAGAAAACAATGAAAATGTGATTGCAATTTTTTTGTAAGCAATTAACGTTAGCGACATGCTAAAACGATATGTTCAAATTACGTGTGGCCGATCTTTCCAAATCTTTAATTAACTCGTATGAATGATTGAAGGAAGTTATATATCTTTATTTATGAAACTGCGCCTGCACGTAAACAAGCATCTGCCTGCCCACTAGTCCCTTCTGAAAAGGTGTTTTCGCAAGGTTCCAAAAATTATTCAAAACGAGGAATATAATAAAGGATGCCGCTGTTTTTTGTGAAGACAATCAAGTTTACTAAACGGTGTGTAACCATCTGTCGTGGCTGGATCTTTGTTGTGAAACAATTTTAAAGGCAAATGTTCAGTTTACTTTCTTTGTTTAACCAGTAGGCAAGAAAGTTTTTTTTTTCTCGCGACAAAAAACCTGGCAAACTGTTACGATGAAGTCAACAAAGGCCACAGAGCATCATGAAAGTGATTCGCTATCTTCATGGTTATAAATCTTGGATCAAACGCACGGTTCTACCATTTTTAACGCGGCAGGGCGTTTGGGATGAAGCCTCCAATTTTTTACCTGGTGTTTTTTACATTGTCTTCAGTGGTTTTTGCCGGGTAGGTGAGAGGATATAAAAGACAAATATTTAAATAAATTAGCCTTATTTCTTAAATTTCAATCTTAATCCGAAAAAGCCACCATATTCACACTTTGTTAGATGCGCGCGGTTTCGATTACGTTAGGGTCGGAGTCTCAGCTTAAGGTGGAAACGTTTTGACGGGAAGGCTCAATTGATGCCAAGGGATCACCAAACGACCCGTCAAATTTGTTAGGAATGGTCATAAATATCCAAACACATATATCACGACTTGTTATCTCGGGATTAGATAGTATTCAAGTTAAATGGTTCAATATAAGACATCAGTCTGTTTTATTAAAGCATCGGTGTAAAGCACATTTTGAATAACAGAACTCCGAAAGTTCAAGATTAGTCAGAATAAATAATTTTAAGAATGCAAGCAAATAATAGACCGTGATAGATGAGGTTATCACTTTGAAATAATTTCGAATGAGGTGTTTGCCAGAAGCGTTCATTCATCGAGGCGCAAGGCTTTCTCACAAACTACAAAGTCAATATAGTGATCTTGTTGAGTGGGGCGACAGTTTTGGTGATCTTCCGAAAACAACCGCGCCAACAATTTTCTGTTGAGAGCTGAAGTGTGTTTCCCCAGGAAAGGCCTTTGTCATGGCCGTTTTATGCCGGTTGGCAACCGCTTTCTAGCCGAAATTGAGTGACATTCATTCCCTCTTAACATCACTAACGTGTTCTGTTCATAAAAGAGAGATTGAAGCTGAAGTGAACAGGAAATAACGCTCCACTCAAAATACCTTTTTGGCCATTTTTTTTTTTTTTTCAGCTTGAGTTGTGGAAAACTAAAACTAAATTCCAAGTCAATTTATTACGGGAGATGGTAAACATGGCGGTTAAGTCTTAAACGAACTTTAGTTGGGCGTTATTGTATTGTTGGAACCCATTAATTCTTCAGCGAGAGCAAAATAGCGTGAGAAAGCTCCTTTTCTCGTGTCTTGAAGGCCAGATGTGCCGATATGAATCAGTTCCGCAACTTTGGTTGATTTCACATTCTAAACGGTGCGAAATATCGGCTGTTCCAACCAAGAGGTATTGATAGCTTTTTTTTTCAGTTGATAAAATTAGCAAACCAAGTGCACACGCTGCGGAGAGCAAAACATGATCTCGACGCAACATGCTCTTACCTGAAAAGACCACACTCATCATTCCTAATTAGAAGGTACATTCTCGTTCACACAAAATAAGTTTAGACGGTCGATAAAGGAAGACGTTTAAATTTAAATGTTTAAACTGATAAACAGATGGATCAAGTGACTACGCCAAAGTTTGGGAGTGATGTGGTATATGCTCTTCTGGGCAAGGCAAAGTGTGTTTTCCCCGTAGAGAAAAATATAAAGTAATCGCACACTCTGTTAAGTTTTATCATTTTTTGGTGATCGATTTCGTCTTGGAAGCGACGAATGATTAAAAAAGCTAAGATCATTGTGGCCAACAACAAAGACTAAGAACACGTTAACGCATCCTTGTAGGCCAATGTAACATTTACTCTTGTCTTGTGAGAAAAAAAGGTCAAGTTTGAAGCCCTCTCAGTAACTGAGCACACACGAGGGGAAGGCTTCTCATCGGCTGTAATATTCTGAATCTGGCGATATAGATGATATAAAGATGAGACCAATTGTGGAACTGCTCGTATTACCGGCATCCAATGACAGTTCGCAGTTCCTCCATTCAATTATTTGCTGGAGGAAGGAGCATTTTTCTTTTCAAGCTTTCAAACTTTCGGACGCGTTGTCAACAGTTGTCTAGGTCTGTTATCACGCTTCCTTTTTGTGGCTACTACTCGCTGAGAGTAGACATTACTGTTGTCGCTTTGCAAGAGTGAGTGTAAGTAGGCAGCCCTAATCTCCAGATAGTGTTCGGAATTACACGGTCAGGCTTACCGACTATACCGACCGACACTGACGTCATGTTATTGTTTAAATTAATAATCAAAGGAATGATGACCAATTTATATTCTACCTTACAGTAGTAGCGACATGTAATCCTCAGTCGACTACATGAAGGCATCGACAGTAAAAAAGTGCGAGGGGTAAAAGGTTCGATGCTTGATACTTAAATCGCACGACCTTCTTATAGCAAACAATAAGCAAGTTCTTAAAACACCACCATGATCAGAAACTTTAAAAAAGTAATACAGCAAAAGAATTTTGAAGGCAAATGCGCACACTATGAGATAAAAGAAAAAATCTGCTGATTTTGTGGACTAATTTTACAAACGAGTTTTCAGAGTATTCAAAAACACACTCCTCGCGTGTTTAATTTATCGTTCTGGGCGGATTTGTTTTTTCTCGCTTTGAAGTACGTGATGGTTGAAATCGTTAGCATCCACAAACCCCACAAAATACATGGAACAGGAAATGAAAGAATCCGCCGAAGATTATCTTAATGGCAGTAGTTGGGAGTGGGAAAGTTCTAAAAATAACTCAAGGTCACAATTTAATTTTGTATTGGGAACCAGATTAAAAACGCAAATCCTGTCTAAGGATAAATCTTCTTCCTTTGTGCTATCGTTTGTTTCACCGAGCGGAAAACTTGCTTTTGCTATTACACTGTCCAAAGGATGATAAGGCTCTTGTTTGGTCCCAAAATATTTAAGAAGGCTGAAGAAAGACGACAATTTCGACAACTTTAGGCCATTTATAGATTCAGCAGATGGTTGCCCGTTTACTTCAACTTTAAACGATCCAAAGTTCAAGAAAGATGAAATCTCTACATGAACTTTACGTTTCCCTTAGGCTACGTCTGGTTCTATTCATACTCAACTGTAACGTAAATCGATCTTTACGCTGAGCTCAAATCGATAGCTACGTGTTTCATTACACAAGCCTTAGGTGTAAAGCTGAAGCGAGAGCCATCCTCACCAAATTAAAATGGGCATGACGTTAATTTAATTTAATTTAATTTAATTTCCAAGTATAATCAAGAGCCTTTATCGTGTACAAACTTAAATTTACAATTTTATACTGTTTGATTTAGACAAAAAACCCTTGGTTTTATCAGCGTCCCGATGAGAACCGGTTTCAAGAGCTCTTAGCTCACTGTTCATAGTTGGCATCCCCGGTTCTCTTTATCGTTTCTTCATACGAAGCCAATATTCTTTGATTGCAGTCACGTGATAAGACGGCCATGTTGGTGCAAAACAACAATAGAAAAATGTTGCTCAAATTTTGCATGCATAATAATAGAGTCAAATTCGCAAAAGACGTTTTCGCTATTGTTCTTTCTACCAACATGGCCGCCGTGACGTCAGATCCAATCAAACAGACGAAACCAAGTTTTCTGAGCCCGTGAGACTGAGCACCCCCAGCAAACCATTGTTTTAACGAATACCGCTGGTCAGCAACCTGGTTCTGGTCATTGCTGTCTAAGATCTTCCAGAAATAGTCGATATCAGAAACCCATAAGGGTTGAAACGTTTAACGCGCGTTTACAGCTTCCGAATATTCAGTGCGAACTGATTGGTTGAATGTTTCAGTGCTAAGTACCATATTTGGGAACCCCTCGCTCTTGTTGTTCCAAATATGGTACTTAGCAAATTGAACATTCAGAAGCTTGTTTTCCAGCACACAAGGGGCCGTTACACGTTTCAGCCCTTATGGGTTTCTGACGATATACAGTAAACTCCCATATATAGGAACTTAGATTTTTCCAAGTTAAGGACGGTGCCTACTATTGTTATTGCGCATACGTCCTGCGCATCTCCAGATACTCGGATTTCCCATCGCCGATGCTTACTAATACGGGGATATTTTTGCGCGGTTTAAAACTATCCGGAGAAAGTTGATCTTAGTAAGTACTCTTGATATTCAAAAAGAAAATTGGGGGTAACCATGCATTTTTGAGAGATAATTAGGTTTCAATTTGAGAAAGAACGCCATACATTGCTTTGTATTTTAAAGCTTTTTACAAATATTATGCTTGAATTATCTTTGAAAAATGCGTGGTTACCCCCAATTTTCTTTTTGGATTTCAACAACTCTTGTTAAGATCTACATTTCCTGCATAATCACATACCGGGGCAAAAATATCTTTAATTAGTAGGCACCGTCCTTAAGCTAAATGGGTTCTTATAAAAAAAAGCATTTACAGTACTTTTAGGCTATCTCGGTCCTTAAATTGGTTCGTATTTCCACACACGATATCTAATCTGTGATAAGGTAAGACTGATTTCTTCTAATAAGGACATTGATACCTTGACATTTGAACATGACCATGAGAAATAAGTCTTGAACAAAATCTGTTCAGTTTTAAGTGAAATTTCTTCCAAATGCCTGAAATTTCAAGGTCATTTTCTAAAATAAGAACCTGTTTAATTTTTTAGGCAAACCTGGTTCTTATATGAGGTTGTGTACCGTATTTCGAAACTAGCTGGGCAACGATATTTAAGGGACAAAAAAGTTCAAACTGAATGAACGATGAATTAGCTTGTCAAGAGTGAAACAGAGTTGTCGCTTTCAAAGCTAGCCCGTGTTTTTCTTTGGAATTCAACGTCCGTTCGTGTCCCTGTTAGTTTCCCAAAACAAAAGTTTATTTAATTTTTAGATTCCTGCCAGCTTTCTTCGAGAAAGTAGCCTCCTTGAAACAAGTGACATGACATGAGTGTGTTTACTCATGCATGGATCAAGTCAAATATACTAGCATTTCGATCAAACAGACGATGTTTTAAAACGCAACAAAAAGATTCATGCTATTTTCAGCTTCTATTTTTTC
This sequence comes from Montipora foliosa, assembly GCF_036669935.1. Lineage (NCBI taxonomy): Eukaryota > Metazoa > Cnidaria > Anthozoa > Scleractinia > Acroporidae > Montipora > Montipora foliosa. The sequence continues at coordinate 29,747,424 of NC_090875.1, forward strand.
TTGATTTGCGATAATAAAAACATAGAAAGTGCCATTTAAAACCACTTAAAAACGGGCAAAACCAAAGAAAACTATGAAAACGAAAAGAAAAAGCACTCGTATACAAGGAATACAGAGCTTAAAATTGTTTATTAACTGAAAAAAGTTACTTTTGTTGATTTCTCTGAGCGACGTAAACCGAATACTGTTAACCATTTAAATAAACAACTTAAAGCCGAAATTCAAAATTTAAAAAAAGGAAAACATGTTTTAAATATGCAGTTGAGTGCTCCTACGCAGACATTTGTGGTTTATGTCTTCAAAATCAGAACACTTGCAATAATATACAAGATCCTTGTCAGCCGGAAAGAACGTTCTTAATAGAACTGAGAGCGACCCGACAGAAACACCTCAAAACTGTTCTGATAACATAACGAAGCATCAACAAAAGGATATAACAAAAGCATCAACCAAATCTGTTCATAGAGTATTCCTTTCCAAATGAATATACCAACATATCACTTAGTCTTCGCAATAACATTTGGTAGTCTAATGTTGAAAAAGTATACATTAATTCAGGAAACTCATCCGACGGTTGAATAATTAAGAAATAATTAGTAGCAGCAGATGTTTGTGCAGAGTTTCAGCTTCCTCAATTATAACAGAACCTGTTAAGAATCGTTTTGTTTTAAAATACTTGGTTGCTGTTTGTTTTTAAGTGGTTCTTTACGTTTCATTTTTTACTTCCATTCCATTTTCAAACAGCTCCATTTACCACAATTGTTTCCTGATCTTAACTTGTGTTTTCTAGGAATGTGGAAAAACGTTTTAAGTTTGGAAAACACTGAAAGGCTTTTATACCACGCCAAACAGACGCTAATTTCGTCTTCTTTTTTTAAATTTTAAAAATGTATTTGACGCCTAAAATAAAAAGCTACCTAATTTAAATGTCATAAAAAGTGATCACGGAATAAATTTGCATACTTAGCTACACGTTACTTAATAAAAATATCGACGAAAGAACATTTAGACTCAATGAAAAAGTACTTCTTATCATCGAAGCAACACATCCTACAATGAAGTCCAAATTTGAATACGCAAGGTAACCTTCACAAAAAACTGAAAAGATCTTTTTTTATCAAAATTTATCAACTGCGCATACGCAAATCGTTTTGATCGATTTCTGTTTGTGGAAGCTGAATTTTTGCCCCCACAACAGTAATAAGGAAACTATAAATGTAAGCCAACGTGTGTTGAACATCCTTATCGTACAAACTTTAAGTGGACGTCACCATCCACGAGATAAGCATATTTTGTGAGCTACAAACCACATTATCCTTTGGAATAAAAACCCATAAAGGCTTTTAGTTCTCCGACAACAAAGTGCCAACTGTTTGTATTTAACAACAAAAATGGAAAACGTTTATTCATAATGACAAATTTATATTGACTGATGACGCTTCTGTCTTTCGGTAAATTATGTAGGTACTATGTTCACCACACATGATTTCTGTTTGTGGAAGCTGAATTTTTGCCACCACAACAGTAATAAGAAAACTATACATGCAAGCCAACGTGTGTTGGACATCCTTATCGGACAAAATTTAAGTGTACGTCACCACCCATGTGATAAGCATATTTTGTGAGCTACAACTACATTATCCTTTGGAATAAAAACTCATAAAGGCTGTTAGCTCTCCGAAAACAAAGTGCCAGCTGTTTGCATTTAACAACGAAAATGGAAAACGTTTACTCATAATGACAAATTTATATTGACTGACGCTTCTGTCTTTTGGTCAGTTATGTAGGTACTTTGTTCACCACACCGGCAATCGTATTTGAATTAAAACTGTAAACTAAAACTTTAGAAGGACCACCTGCAACATCAAATGATTATCTTCTCCTTCCTTTTGTCTTTTTCGTGTAACTGATCACGCTTTTCGTGTAAAACGAGAAAACCAACTTGTACAACTTGACTCAGTGAAAAACAACTGACAAGCAGCTTCGATTATTACATGTACGCGAGTGTTTTAGCGGGTTATATAACACTCATAGAATCAATTTTACGACCACTACATCCATTTTTCGTATGTCAAACGAATGTTCATATTGAGCATCGATGTCACGCGAATCCCGCATTTTCTCCCGCCTTTTTTTTTATTTCAAAGGGTCTTGAGAACAGCAGATGAGAAATAACTTGAAGAAATAAAACAATATTTTCAAATCCTTTACCAGACATGTCTCGACGTACTTATGCCATCTATAGTTGTGAATGAATTGTACGATTTGAATTTAAACCTATTTATCCACGGTATTTTTCTTATAAATAGGTTTAAATTCATATTGTACAACTCAGTCACAACTGACGAAGATGGCATAAGTATGTCGATGTCGAAACATGTCTTGTAAAAAGTTTTTAAATGTTGTTTTTCTTCTTTTTTTATTTGTATTAATACCCATTATTTGTATTAAAGCCTGCTTTTCGATATCTACCATTGTATATTTATTGATCATGTAATAAAAAGAAAATAATACGTTAACTGGAAGATATGAATTTTATATTCTCGTAGCAAGAACAATATCTCAATCGTTCGCTGCGCTCACTTATGAGATATTGGGGAGCTTTTTTGAAACGACGACGGCTACGCCAACGACAGCGATAGGTAAAAGAGAAAAAAAGTATCGTGCTGCACGAGCAGAATGCATTTTTGTACATTTCTCCCAGTACCTTTCGCTTTAACGGTAACGTCTTGAAATTTTAAGTCATAGCGTGCATTGACTCGAAAGTAAAGAACCACCTGCATGGTCCAGCATAACAAAGTTACCTTGCTTCCTTGGCCATATATATAACACTGGCCACAAACAAACCGTAAAAATGACGTTGATCGATCGAAGGCTATAACCCATAAAATCCAGCTTATGTCAAAGCGTATCCTTTGATTCAATATGGCGGGTAGCGTTTGATTCTATGTATGTCAGAAATTGTTAGGATTACCGGCACTTTCTCCGGTAAAACTGCTCCTCTAAGTTGGGGAGGAGGTAACAAAGGCTGTCCATATTGCCTCACAAAACTACGAACCGAACAAAAAACCTGCGTCCTAAATAGACTAGTATCGTCATTAAAATGTAAAAAGCCAAAAAAAAAAAAACCAGAATTTAATACTGCAGTCTCCGATGGGCCTGTCTATAAGCAGTATAACAACTAAGAAACCCCACTGGATGGAAGCAGCATTATAAGGCGCGGAAGAGTTAAATTCGGAATAAAACGTCCAGTGAATGGAAAGAGGGAGCTTTCATCCGCTTCCTTCGAACCGAGAAAGGGATCCCGAATAATACGACAAAATCTGACGAAAGCACGGAGGCCCTTTCACTTTTCAGCCAATTCAAAGCAAAATCTCCCGCCAATAGGGACTTAAAATATCTACAAAGGCGACATCGACGAAAACGTTGCCTCAAAACATAACTTTGCTCTAAGATCGAAAGTCTCAGTCTCAAGTACTCCACCTCGTTCACTTCGAACAATGTAGGGTAAGCATCCTAACAATAAATTGGTACGAGCAATTTACGAGAAGAAAATAGAGATTCAAAGGTTCTGGCACATTTCTATGCTCAAATTGTCCCCAAAACCTCAAACTTGGTGACACCACGTCATTGTTTTGCAAAGTTCCGCAAAAAATAGGCTGATTTAGCAACAGAACGGGAACGTCCGTGGCGACGGCACGCGCAAAAAAAACACCAATGAGAATTCAGAATAGAGTAGACTCCACTCTTTTCTTCTCTATTCTAAATTCTCATTGGTAGTTTTGCTGCGCGCGACCTCGCCACCGACGTTCCCGTTCTGTTGCTAAATCAGCCTAATATGCGCTAAAATGCGCACCGCAAGTGTAGCACGAGTTTTCCTCCTTTGACCGATGATATCATTGTTTTGTGGCGTTGCCGTGATGCCGTAAGTCCGGTTTTATCTAGCGACTCAAGCACAAGAGGTTTGTGTCAACTGAAAACGAACCATAATGCAAGCACAAGCACACGACGGAGAGACAAAGATTTTCTAGTTCAATGTTTTCTCTCGGCTTCAAACACGGCGCTGCGAGTGGAATCTGGAACGGGTCTTTTTCATTGGACGAACATCACAGCTTGCGCTGTGCTTGCGTTACGTCCTGTTGTCACACACAAGGAAAGGAATTTTTTTTTCATCCCTGCGCTTGTGCTTATACTTCCGTCACGCAGGTTTCTACGGTGAAATAAGCGCTCTTGTGCTTTAGTTTATGATTGCGCTAGTGCTTGCGTGACAAGTGAAACTCCCTAATTTCTCAGCCAATAGAAGGTAAAGACGTTTTCCCGCGCTTAGGGCCGGCTGCTTGTATTTCAGTATTTTATGCTGTGGATTGGTTCACTTGATTTCCTGCTTCTGTTGCAACTAGGACAATATATTATTTACTTTGGTCTTAAATGAAAACCTTTTCATAAAGCAGTCTCTTTCATCATCGTCAATTGATCGCTATCTCTTTTGCTTTTCAGGGAGAAGGTCATTCGTGTTATTCCACGAAATGCCGACGACGTGGAGTTTTTAGCCGGGCTACCAAGTGATCAGGATCTCGAGGTGCGTGAAGGTTCCTCTTTCAAGTTTTACAACTTTCGCAGGGGATGAAATGGTTAGAAACATGAAACATTTAACAAAAAAAAGATTTATCACTTAGCAATACTTATAAGGTGAAGCAGATCAATTCATCTCACAAGAAACGTATTTCTTAAGGTTATGCAGATATGTGCAGAATTGGAAGCAATTACATGCCTTATCACATACGAAGCAAAATTACTGAATGCTGATTGGCTGCGACGGAAGGCATTTTTTCCTTAATCACGAGGGCACTTTTGGTAATCAAGAGGGCATGATTACTTGTTCCTGATTGGTTAACAGTTGCTTATCCAGAGCAAGCGAAGTTAGAAAATAATCTTCTTCCAGATTAAACTACTTTTTTGTCCACATATATATTTAAGCGCTATTTCTGTTGACGGTAACGATTTCTTGAATTGAACTTTAACCGAATGGGAGCGTGATAATTGTCATTTTTCACTAATTGAGTAAGTTGTATGGCAAAAAAATAAAGTACTATGAAAATAACAATTTGTAGTTTGCTTTTGTTGCGCCTGATTGCTCGTCTCGATTTTCTTGCCAATATTAATATCTACACATTTTTTCTTCACATTTCACTGTCACATTACACTGTCGTACATCCGCCTATTCTTCAAAATTTCTTCCTATACTGCCCTTATCTTTGGCTCGAATTCGTATAAGATTCTAATACTTTGTACACCTTATTAACTTGTCCCTATTTTATTTATGTATTTATTTATTTCTCGAAATTTACTTTAACGGTGGCCTCTTTGTTCATCTCCAGTTGTATTGGTCTATACCCGAGACGATTAGCTTTACAGTGAAACCTCGAAGTGACAACTAATTAACAGGAGTCAAAACTTAAATCGAGTGTCATGTAGCTTATTCAATACCGTTTTTAAAATCCTCAGCTTGATTTTTGGAAAGCGCCGCAGAGACCGGGTCTTGCAGTGGATATTCAAGCAGGCGAACATGCGTATAAGATTCTCTCCGTCAAGTTAAAGGAAAGGGGACTCCAGTTCCAGATCACTATTATGGATGTCGAGAAACTAATGGACGAGGAAAACCTCGTCGCGTCGACCCGTGGAATCGGAGTCAGCTTTTACAGCCAATATCACACTTTGGACGAGGTAATTAATGCAAATAAGCAATAATGCAAAAATGCAATAATGCAATAAGTGTGATCCTCACATCTATCTGGAAAATTCAAGCAATTGCCTCTTAAAACACCTGAAATATTCAGGGGCCCGTTTCTCGAAAGTCCCGATAACTTTTCGGGCCCGAAAAGCCATTTGTGAAACTGCCAACCGCTTATTTTGGAAAGCCGATCTTCTAACATACTTTCAGGGTAACAAAGAGAAACATGGCTGTGTGGTGTGACGACTTAAATCCTCTCCGTTCTTGAGATACAAAGGGAATTGTGACACCCGAAAATGACCCGTAAAGTTTCGGGACTTTCGAGAAACGGGCCCCAGGTGCCTTCAACGGGATTCGAACCCATGACCTCGGTAATGCCGGGGCAATGCTCTACCAACTTAGCTTTCAAGCCACTCAGGTAGGAGCAGGTCAAATTGTCGGGCTCATGTGTTCCCGTGAAAGGACGTGTAAGGTGTGTGAGGTTTGTTAGGACGTTTTCACTTTCACTTTTGCGTTCGGATTTCAAACGCCCCGTATGTCGTTTTCTCAGGCCCAGGGCACCGCGGTATTAGTCCTTGCGCCTCTTGCGCAGACGCACTGGGTTAAGAAAAGCATATTCTGCTTCACTTCTAAAACGTCAGATTTACAGGGATTCGGTATTTTTGCATTATTGGGCACATTGAGAAAACTGCAAGAAATCTAAGAAACTTGAAAGATATATTTGAAACAAGAGCATGTTAGGATGGTCCCTACTTGACGAAGAGCAAGGTGTGTCGTATCAGCGTTTAAGAACTACTGACGGTTGAGGCGATTTACTGCTGCAAATTGAACGATCGTAAACTGAAAAAAATAAATAAATAACAAGTCTACCAGTCGACTGAAAACTTTAACAAATAGGTAGGAAAAAACGAGGCTTAACGACCTGATTTAATCATCATGACAGCAAAACAGCACGGTAGTAATCACAATGTTTTTAGAATGGCAAGATTGATAGACAACATGCAACCTTCTTACACACACTTTTTCAAAACTTAAAAAGAGACATTCCCACTAGGAACAGCCAATGCAAATATGTAACTAATTCCTCGCGTTGCATTATCGCACCACGATATTAAACGCAAATTGAAGGAATATTTTTACACAAGACGAAATAAACTTAACGAGCAAAAGTGCACTTTCAGATCGGTCTTACTCACTCGAGCCAAAGATCATAAACGAAAATCGAAGATCGAAGATCAAGATAAGACGAAATGATCCAACTACATGGCGCTTACTTTAATTTAGTAACTAGCCTCGATAGTGATGACCTCTGGAAAGTAGTAGTAGTAGTAGTAGTAGTAGTAGTAGTAGTAGTAGTAGTAGTAGTAGTAGTAGTAGTAGTAGTGGTAGTGGTAGTGGTAGTGGTAGTGGTAGTGGTAGTGGTAGTGGTAGTGGTAGTGGTAGTGGTAGTGGTAGTGGTAGTGGTAGTGGTAGTGGTAGTGGTAGTGGTAGTAGTAGTAGTAGTAGTAGTAGTAGTAGTAGTAGGAGGCCAAATACAAACGTCAGACTGTAAATGCTTTTTGAAATCCGTTTCTTTACTCTCTTCTATTTTGATTCTTTACTCTCTTCTATTTTGATACTACTACTACTACTACCACTACCACTACCACTACCACTACCACTACCACTACCACTACCACTACCAACATATACATCAAGCTCGTTTCCAAGTTCCTCTCTCTTCCCCTATCTACAAAGTACCCTGGTTGCCACTGGTCAGGTGTCTCCTAGATTTTTTTCATATTTCAGAAAAAATAAATGAAGGGAGGGGCACGAAGGTTACACAAACGCCTTCACATTCAGTTCTTTTTATAGAGAACTATCTTCTCCTATAATCACTACCCCACTTTGGATTCACTTTACTCGCAGATCACACAAGAGTTGTACAATCTCGCAAACCAACATCGTGACATGACCAGAGTTTTCAGTGTAGGACGCTCTTATGAAGGACGAGAGCAGCTAGCTATTGAGGTAAGCTTCCGTTTCGGTTCCTTCACATTTGAGAATTTAAGGAAAAAATCATCCACTGCTTATCGAAACGGGTTTCGAGATTTACTTTCAAATAAATACAAACCTAAAAACGCGTCCGAAGTAAACATAACCATTAACAGAACCCAACCCAATTAAAAAAATGTGCTGCGAATATAGAGAGAAAATATTTCGATAGATGAAAAAAATGGCGTAAAGAAATCCGATTGGAAGGAAATCAGCTGTTTGGCGCAGTGCAGATAAATTCATGGTCGCTGATGACGAATTCAATTGGTGACCAATACGAATTTGAATTTGAACCCGGAGCTGACGTATGAAAATCCAAAGCCATAAGCACTGGTATCCGTAGACTGAATACTCCACGGCGGACCTAGCCTCTGAACGTAAGACGGCGTCTAACCATCATCTTAAATTGAATCCATGTACTTGCAGCTCAAAGGAGCACCTTCATTCAATAAAAAGACCTTCTTCATGAACTGCGGAATCCACGCTCGTGAATGGGTATCACCGGCAAGCTGCATGTTCATCATCAAACAGGTTTGAGATTTTCTTTTTTTATCATAAATAGACGTCAATGCGTCCGCAAAAGCTGTACCTTAACATTTGAACGGCTCTCACGTACATTGAATTTTATGATTCCTCAATAAATTGAATTTTATTTTTATGGAAAAATTCCTTTTGCTTTAGTAAATTAAATGGCGGATGGTCACGTGAGTAAAACTATAAGCTAATGGACGTATCCACCTAATGTCATCAAAATCGATCAATCCTCAACAAAATGACTGTGGCCATTACTTATGACCACCATGAGAACTCAGCGTACGTAAGTGAGGGGAAAGCAATGTTGAAAAAACACTTCCAAAGTTTTTCCGCATGATTTCGAAGGAGGTTCGGTCTTTACCCATTGTCTACACGATTCGGAAGCTTTAGCGGGAAAGTCGTCCCAACAAGTTAGCCTTTGCTAAGCGCTAAACTGCCCCTACAGTTTCATCAAGGGTGACAAGTTTGCAATTTCAAATAACTTTACTCTGCTTCGTTTTAGATTGTATCCAAATATGGCAAAGACAGTAGCGTCACGGAAATGTTGGACAAAATGGACTTCATTATCATGCCAGTACTCAACGTCGACGGATATGTTTTCACATGGAATAAGGTAAGAACAGAACTTTAATTGAGTTTACAGTCATAATCAGTTCCACAGAAACTAAATGTAAAAAACCGAAAACTATGAACGGCCGATTTCTTGATGACCGAGTCTAAATTGATGAATGACTTTCAATTCTCGAAGAAAGACTCACGTTTACAAGCTGCGTTAATCATTTGTCATTTCTTGAAAACACAAACCGACTGTCGACTACTTTCTCTTTTGACTTTCCCGTTCCTAAGCGAACTCGAGTGGTTTCCATAGCAAGTAAATTGGGACTCTACAGAGTACAATTTTTGTCTCAATTGTCGCTACCACGCATGCCGCTACTTTTGCGCCTTGCATCGGCTGTAAGCGTCTACAATGCATACGGTGATTGGCTCAGTATGTTACCATTGACCAAAGTTATTACATTGCTAGTGGTATTTTGACATTGGAACTGCAAACCTTTCTAACAAACAAAATTGTACTTTGGTTGAACAGCGCAGCCGCAGAAACAGATTTTGGAGAAAGACGCGCAAACCGAACTGGGGGAGTCGCTGTATTGGAACGGATCCAAACCGAAACTGGAATTACAAATGGGGGTGTGAGTGTTATTACATTAGGCCTCATATAGTAACAGCAATACAAGCTAGTGTATCTCTGAAAGATAAGGCTTCAGTTGTTCAACTGAAGGTGAAAAGTGCGATCTACCTTTTGAACAACACTACCCAGGGCTCAGCAATGGTTTGGGCGACGACAGACAGTCACCGTTTTTTAAAGAGTTGTCTCTTCGTCCGCAAGAAAATATTCCATACACAAACCCAGCAAGTTTCCCTCTCCTGTTCTTCATTCCGTTTCTGAGTGCTATCGAGTTTAAGCTAGATCATTATATTTTCTATTTTTATACTTTATTTCGCTGTTTCTTCGACTCTCTAATTTTTTAAATGATGGTCAACTATGTCATCGCTCGCCACGATTATAGCTTCTACTATTTGCGAGTAGGTCGCCCCTCCAAGGCTTACTTTGGATCAGTTAAAATAGCTAAAATAGAAATGAGTGCCGACTGAATATTTTTAGATTTCTTGTTAGATGGCCTAAAAAAATTAATTCAAATTGTTTTGTACATATAACGGATAAAAAAAAAACTCATACTTTGCAGCTATTTACAACCTCTTGCTAAGTTCATTAAAAAGGTATAGCATGCAGTTCCATAGTGAACGTGTGCCTATCGTTTTTTAAACCAATCACATGAGGCGTTGTAATAGCTGCGTTTTACGCCAAATAACTAGCCAATTATAAGTTGATTATAGTAATTAGTTAATAACTGTGTCACTAGGAGATATTAACCACTCAAAAGCGATTATAGCGACTTAAGTTTAAGATATACGACGCGGTCGACCGGGAGAACGCCACAAAACAAGAATATCATTGGTTAAAAGAGGAAAAATAATCCCACTGCACGTGCAGCACGCATTTTATTGCAGTAATCTTCACAACAACAACGTGGAATCACCAAATTTGAGGTTTCAACTACAACGTGAGCGTAAAAATGTAATTGAAACCTTTCATTCTATATTTTTACGCAGAAACTGCTCTGGTACCCATATGATGAAACAATGGCCTGCAACCTGCAATAGGCCATTTCCGAGTTGCTGTTTGTCTCGGTTTCGAAGCGAGTCTTGGTGCTCAACTATTGTATGGGAAATGAGTTCGATTTGCATAAGAATACGCAGCTCATTTCTATTTGAATGGTTGTACACCAGGACTCGCTTTGAAACCGAGGCAATCGGTAACTCGGAAATGGGCTATTTACACCCTCCATTATAATCCTATTTTTCTGTTCTTACTTGCAGTTCCAGGAGCCAGCAGTGATCCTTGCGATGACGCTTTTCGGGGATCGCATGCATTTTCGGAAGTCGAAGTGCGCAACGTAGCGACGTTCTTGGGATCGTTGAGTGAGGAAGGCAGAATCGCCGGCTATATGGACGTACACGCTTACAGTCAACTCTGGATGACACCCTGGGGCTACACAAGGCAACCGACACGTGACCACAGAGAGCTGGTAAGAAAAATTAGCTTGTTTTAATTACCGAAGAGACACATAATCGGCGAATCAATAAGAAGTTTATTCGAGTGTCTATGTATTCCCCTCATATAAGCTAATAGCGACATTTCTTGTTTACAAACATTGACGTCACATTTCTTTTGATATTCAAATTCGCCAACCAAGGAACAAAGGAAGTCATTGTTTCAACAGCCAATTGGGTTCTGGTTGGCATATTAATAACAATAGGTGACGTCACGAGAAACGTCGCTATTGGCGACAATAAAACAAGGACTTGTGAAAAAAAGATAGTTAAAATAACCCATAGCAAATAGAACTGAAAATAGAGCTTAATAAAACGGGATATATTCTAAAATATTATGATTTTATTTTCAGCGAATTCACGATTTACAAATCATACAATTGCTATTTATCAAATGTACGAGCGAGGTTCCTACGTCGTAGACTGAGTACCAATCAAATAAAAACCTACATCAAATTTTGCTATTAGATAACAGTAAGAAAACGGATTCAAGGAAAACGTCCTTGTACAAGAGTAAAAATGTTCCGCTGAGTTCTAGAATCTGACACGGGACACAAGATAGTAAAAGGCAACCGCTCTCTCCAATATTTATTCCTAAACACCCACCTACATGTTTTAAAGTCATTCCACTTAAAATTCGACCCAAAACTTTCGAATCGTAAAGGCATTTTTTTCCGTGTGGATTTACAAAAAAAATAATTGCTTCATATGTTTTGCGAAGGGAAAAAAAAGGTTCGCCAACGTTTTCCGAGGGAAAAATCATCTCGGGACATTTGGCGATATAGATAACATCACAAAAATTTCTGTTACTTACATATTCCTCCAGAGCATCCGAAAGAACTTTGTTTATTGACGGAATTCGATCGAAACGTCAGTCATGCACCATCGACATTCCATCTTAGGAGCAAAATCATGACACCAAAGTTTTGTCATTCCTTTGCTCAAATGCTAGACTCGCACAAGAATCGGCTACACTTTGATTGCATTCGCGTGATAAGACGGCCATGTTGGAGGCAAAACCATAGGAAAATGTACTTCAAGTTTTGCATAATAATAGAATTCCCAAAAGACTTTTTCGCTATTGTTCTTTTCCCCAACTTGGCTGCCGTGACGTCGGTGCAA
>NC_090875.1:29762017-29772017 GCF_036669935.1 Montipora foliosa
CGGTAGCCGGTGAGCTACCTGGCCTTTAAATACAAATGTGGCTGAAATTGGCCTTTTAGAACAAACCTCACTGCTTTTCTCCTGTAAATCCAGACTAGTCTCTCTTTTGCTCTAAATCGTTGAAACGGATGCGTGCATGTACGTTCACTTTCAAAATGGCGAGCATTCGGTGTTGAAGCAGCGGGCGTCCGTTAACCGACGTTCAACTGACGTTAGAGCAAAAGACAGACTGCTCGCAGTCTACTGACCTATTTTAGCAAATGCCGCACTCTTTGTCTGGGGTAATAATTGATGGAGCCATAATTTTTTAGTGATATATGTAATTGTACTTGTAGGGGGTGAAAGGTACAATAGCTGAAACAACCCAAACCTTTACAAAAATGCTAACCTTAGGCCTAAACAATATGCTTTTGATAATGTTTAGGCCTAAGGTTAGCATTTTTCTATGTGTTTGAGTTGTTTCAGTTTTGTTGTTCCAGGCCCCTTTGAGATATGGAAACAAGTCTTTACCACAATGGAACGGCGGCCATGTTTGTTTACCCAACTAATCCTCTGGGAATTAAGTTCTATTATCATGCAACGTTTTCTTTTATTTCGGTGGAAAAACAAGGTCACTGACCACGTGAGTGAAAACCGTCAGGAGCCCACCTGGAGCGTGCAACTTCCTTACAGCGTCTGTGAAATGGCGTTTTCACAACTAGGTTTATTTTTAGACTAGCCCTTCCCGCGAATTAGGTCAAAAAACAAAGGCAGTTCCGGTTCGGTGACCCTATGACGTCAGCTTAATTTCTTGTAATTGGTCATCGGGCTCCTGTGGGAGTCTCATTCGCGGGAAATTCAATCTAAAAAATAAATCGGTCTGTGAAAACGCCCTTACACGAACACAGTAGAGTTGTAGGCTCCAGGTCATGGGTTCCTGAAACCGTCTATAATCCTGAGAGGGGACCCAAGGGAATTCAGCCAAGCCAAGTGTTTGTGGTGCCAGAGAGATCATTTAAAGTGCCTTTTTGTTAGGCTAAATATTCCGTAACAATCTACTAATCAAGTCTTGGGGTTATACTACGCTTTTGCTGTTGTCTATAGTGGGCAGATACAATAATTGTTTAATTCATTATCCCTATAACTTATGTTGTAACTATTATCATTGAGCCATAAACATTTTATAATTTCATTATGCAAGAACGTTAACATCAGTGAAAACATGCCAACCTTAATGATTCCAACAAAAAGCCTTCTTCGTATCTCCTTTAAAGCTAATTGGCAGATTTACAAAGCATACACCGGTAATTTAATTTAAACTTCCACAACTTTTTTCACCCAATCAAGCAAATCAAGGACAAAGGATAACGTATGCAAAATTACTAAGCAGTGCAAAAACAAAACCAGTACTGCCTAACAGTACCAGTCCAGAGGGTAATTAAGATCATGAATTTTTGTGTACTCCCTGCCTCAGGGTATCGATTTATCAATTTTTGTCTCAAACTGGGTTAAATGTCTTAAACAGGGTATCAAAAATCGGAATTCTGTCTTAAACAGAGTAGGAAAATCAGCAATATTTGTCTTAAAACAGGGTCAGGGTATGAGGGGCCGCACCGCACCTCCCTAGGGATATATCGAGTCCCCCCCCCCCCGGGGGGGGGGGGGGGGCTTCATAGCTCTGTTGGTAGAGCACTGCAGAGGTTGCATTGCATCATAGAGGTCATGGCTTCGAATTCCGTTAGAGCCACCTGAATTTCTCAGGTGTCTATAACAAACAATACGTTTTTGGCTTAAAATTGTCCAGATAATAAGCGTGAGGATCCTTTCTCTCTTTCGTCAATAACCCGCACTTCAAATATCTACATTTCTTTCAAAAACGATCCATAACATGACAAATATTTGCCTCGTTGAAGCCTTCCCTCCCCTCTCCTCTTCTTTTCCAACTGCCCCACCCCACCCCTGCAATTAAAGTCACGTTACACAGGCAGAAACGCCAAAGTTTTACGTTTGAGATCTACTTTAGTAGCAAATCGTTTCCCCATCTCTTGCGCAAACAAGATTTGACGTTCGGGGGCCGGTTGCTCAAAGCCTGGTTGGCGCTAACCGTTGGTTAAGAGGTATCAAAACCGAATTTAACGTTGGTTAGTGCTAACCTTACCTTGCTTGGAGAGACCCGAGGAGTTCATAACACCGAACGAACCGTTTTGCAAATATAGACCGCTTTGATTCCCTGCATAAAACCCAATTAAATTGAACTAGAATGAACGAAAAATCAATACTCACCTATTTCGAGGGTCCTTACCACACAGAAGTCTCGCAAACTCTTTAAGACGCGTTCTCAACAAGACCATGTACTTTTGTCTTGTCGATGCAGACAACGCCTACAAGCATTGTCAGCGGACAGTTGCCCTTATCATAAGTTGATCAATGAAACGTCCCATGCAGTAAGGTCAATATTACTTGTTGCATCGCCAAACTTTTACTTTTGATCTTTGCAGATCAGAATTCTGGAGGAAGCAAGGACTACACTTACGGTGTTTTGAAAATCAAATATTCCTTCGCTCTCGAGTTGAGGGATCAAGGGCGTTACGGATTTCTTCTGCCAGCCAATCAAATAATTCCTACTGCAATGGAGACCTTCGAGGGAATCAAGGCTATGGCGAAAGAAATGAAACTCTAGTTCAGTTAACAGACATCAAGAGTTAATGGATATTTTGGAAGTCAATATCTATTTTAAATCATATGCATGATATTATTAAAATAAACAAGCTAGGCGACTGAACTACTTAATTGTTTGTTAGTATCGACTGTTTTTTCATTAAGAAAACCGTTCATTTGTACAGAATGTTAAAATGGATCCATCACGTTTTGATGAGATGAAACTTCTTTGGTATTCCTTAACTTGGTGCCAGTGACAAGAGCCATGGTTACCAAAAAATATTTGACAGTCAAAAAGGATCGCAACATAAAAGGGAACCCAACGAGAAACTTAAGCGCGAGAGGCCTTTGAGGGACATTTGTAGGTTCCTTGTAACGTATAAATAATGACTGTCTAAAGAGATGCTTTTATCGCCTAGAAGAATATGATCTGCTCGGATATCTTAGGTGAAAATTGAATGAATTGTCCGAAGATTTTAGGGAATGATATCTTCATTTCAGAAATTTCAAGCCAAACGGAACCTTCTAGGAAGTTCCCAGCAAACCATTTTCTCATCGGAAACCGCTAGGTGACCTTTTCAAGTACGAAAAGTTGCAAGAATATCCCTTCCGAAAACGTATCACCCCCAATCGTTCTCAAGTTCTTTTGATATCCGGTAAAGGTTCTAGGAGGGGCTTTTTGGTCTTCCCTCTAAGAATCATCTCCCAGGTCTTCTTAAGATTTAACGTCATTCGATTCTCTGTAGCCCAGCGTTGGATGTTATTAACCTCTGCTTGCGATTCATCAACTGCGCTAAAGGTAATATCATCAGCGTACTTCACAAGAAGATTATTGCTTGGATTTGCACCTGTGTGATATCGTTCATAATTATATAGAATAGAACAGGACCTAAGACAGTTCCTTGTGGTACCCTACTATGAATATCAACATACTTTGTGGTTACTCCGTCAACGACTTCCCTTTGCTTTCGGTCACTAAGGAAGCTTATTATCCAACTGGTGACGTAAGGATCAAGATCACAAAACTTAAGCTTATCACGCACTATTTGATGCGAGACCGAATCAAACGCTTTACTGAAGTCAAAAGAAAGAACCTTGACAAAGTCGGTGCCTTTGTCAAGCCAGTTTAGCCAGTGATGTTGACATTTAAAAAGGCCATGGTGGTATTATGTCCTTCTTTGTAAGCAAACTAGTCAGATTTCAATTTTGACTTCAGTGCTTGCAGACAACCCGTTGAAATATTTGAAATAAGGTTTATATTTTGGGTGTCAATTTTTGGATTATGACCGTTGCCATGGCAACATCACATCAAATGACAGGCAGATATATTCCTATTTTTGGCATAAATTCCTTAATATTTATACTTTCCTTCGGTGAAATTTTTCTATTCTTTGCTACATTATGTAAATGATATTTCCTGACATTTTGAGGTGGTAAAAATTCAAGGTCTTTCAGACGGTTTTTCCAACATTCTGTAATTTGTCATTTTTTCTAAATATATTCGATTAGCTCTGACAGATTTTAACAAATTTAGGGTATTTGATAGGAACTGTATGTGGTTACAACTGAGTCAATTTTTAAAAAACTTTACCAAAGGGAACGCGAGAAAATTAGCAGTTAATTTTACAGATTTGGTCACTTTTCGTCACGAAAATCGGAAAAACACACACGATTTGGGCTTTGCACGCCATACCAGTGCCCAGCTTGCGCGCGTTCCTAAAACTCTGGGGAGCCTCCTTAAGGGAACTATTGAAGATCTTCGTAATAATTGGAGCGAGGTGAGAAGCATATATATACATACAGCTATTTTGAGAAAGGTTGTCAGAAAAAGTGCACGCGACAATCCTGAAAGGTATTGTGGGTGATTTTAAGTGCACTGTTTTTCAAAGAAATTTAAAAGAATCGTACGGGAGGCCACTGATATATGTTTGCGAATGCTGAAGGAAAGTAACAAAAGTAGGTTCGACAGCTACAGTCGTTAGATACACTGTATTGATCATATCCCATATTACCTTTCGGGATTGTCGCGTGCACTTTATTCTTGACAAACTTTCTCGAAATAGCTGTATACATACATACTTGACTGACCGCTCCCCATAGGGGCTTTTCGGGGCCAATGAAACACAACGAAACGACGTAACAGAACAACGATAACTGTTAAGAATCCCAACCGGCCGGAGGCAAACCAGTTGGCTATTTACAAGTGCAGCTGGCAAGTTGAACCAGGGACTACCAGGATCAAATTGAACGAGTTGTCAGAGCGGGTCTTGAACCCGGGATCTCCGCATGTCAAGGCTAGCGCCCTAACCACTGGGCCACACTGCCTCCATAGTCCCTTCAGAGCCAATATGGGAGTTCATCGGGTCCAGATGAAGTTCTCTTTCGATGTACAAGGAGATTTCTGACTGAGTGATCACGACAAGTTATGGGCAATGTATCATCGCCGGTCGTCTAATTTTTAGCTGTTAAACAGGATCGGGCGAATTGTCGGCGAGTTATCGGTGAAGTATCCATGAACTGAAAGCTATTATCGGCCGACATAAATCTTGACCGATTCATTGACCGCCCATTTTCCGACTGTCGATCGACTATCGACCGATATGTCGACCGACCGTCGACCGTCGAAGCTTGATCAGACTAAACACCTTTTGCAGCAAGGTAAGCTCACCTTCACCTCTCCACCGTTCGGGCTTATCTAGTTTTACTTCGAGCTGTTCCCTTTCGGCTGGATCATAAAGGAAACGTATTTACCGCCTAGTCATTGATGCATGCTTTTTTCCTCGTGTTTCAGTTAACAAGTTTAACAAGTTGTTGTTTGTATTCTCCTTTGTTTCCTCACCATATATTAACTGGGACCTCCAACAATCTGAAGGTTGGAGATGGGATATGAACAAATAAACTCAAAGCACTGCTACCAGTATTGTGCTACTTACTGCCAGCAATGAACTAATTTAGGGGTGGGATAAGCCGCAGAAATCCTTATCAACGTATTTTACTCAAGAAAATAGACCCATAAATTTCTGACGTTTTACTTTGGACGACAAATTTTGTTGGCTTTATTAAAGGTGAAGCCATGAGACTGCTTACATCTGCTTAGGACTAACTCTTCAAAAATAACATTTGAAGCAGTCTTAATTGTACGTTTTTTCGAGTGGATCTTTGTTTTCGAGGTCTTCCTTTTCGAGGTCTTCGGTCTTAAGTCTTCGTTTTCGGCGTCTTCGTTTTTTATACTACCTTTCAAATCCCGATGTCATTTAACAGCCGCACCGGAAAAGAAATGGGTGAAACATGAAAATAAACAGGTCTGTTCCAAACGTGCATGAATTGCCACAAATGAGCCCCAAAATCGGCAAGAATGAAGCAGTTTCTATTTCCAAAACGAAGGAATTACCTGGTGACAAATATCTTCGACATTTCGAAAATAACCTAAAGTCAGGAAGCAGACACACTTCGAAAATAGGATCCGTATGAAGGTAAGTAATCCTAAACCTTTCATATGATTTCCATGAGTGATTGACAGAATGGAAAGAGTACCATGGCCCCGCGGGCGCCGTGCGGTGCCAGGAGGAAAATATGATTTTCGTCTGATTTTAACGCTTGAGGCCACGCAATAAAGGGCATTAAATTGTGCAGTCAATATTTTACAGAAGTCGGGTGTTTTGCCCAATTTTACAGAATAACTCGTTTTTCGCCCTCCGAAAATGGTACAGTATTAGGTGCTTTGTTTGAGATTTTTCAACACTTGTCAAGGCACAACGTGGTCGGTTTCCAGGTATGCCCAATTACCCTGACAACAAAGGCTTTTACCGGAAAACCGCATGCCGGATCGACCCCAGAGTTTTCTTTTCCAGAGATGTTTCTCCCGCACGAACATGGTAGTCTGCTTACGAAACTTGTAATGTTTGAAATTATATTCTCAATCTAACAACAATAGTTGGGTGAAGGTACAGTATTCTTGTTTAAAGCATCTGGTTTTTTAATCCCAAACGAGTAGGAAACGTAGGTATGTAGTTCAAATTCCAGAATAGGTCGCACGCTCGAGGCCACGCAATAAAGGCAATTATTGTGCAGTCAATATTTTACAGCAGGCGGGTGTTTTCCCAATTTTACAGAATAATTTCGTTTTTCGCCCTCCGAAATGGTGCAGTAATCTGTTCTTTCTTTCGACCTATCCGCGCAGTTAACTAGGATGTCACGCAACGCTCCCCCAAAGACATCCCCAAAAAATGCTGCGTAGAATACTAGCATTCCCGGTGTTATTATTAACTATTATTTAATTATTAATTTATTATTTCTACTTCATTTTTAACTTTAATATTTATTTATATTTCTTATTTTGTTTATATTTTAATTTTTTTTTAAAATTATATTTTCTATTTTAATATTTCTTTTATAATTTAATTATTACTTTATTATTTTTCTTTTTTTTGGACCCTCGACATATTACCCTCATCCTCGACACGTAACCCTCTACCCTCGACGCTCGACCAAAAGGCAGACTTCCGGTGATGAAGAGAGGATGGATGTTAAGACAATTCGACACATTTATATTTTTGTCACATTTCTCTTTGGAGTAATTTTTTAGCTGTTTTTTTCTGCAGCTTCTTATCACCGAATAAAAGAAGTAAAAATATGAACTGGGGAAATGGTACTGTAATTAAAGTTTATCAGTAATGATTCTATCCGGAATTATTGATATCTTCAAGTGTCGTTTCAAACTTCTGGAAGGAGAAATTCTATTTTCAACATTTTATACTAGTGTGTTTTTACTTCTTGGGTGAAAAAGTACATGCTACCGCCCTGCTTTCATTCCTTCAGCGCGGTCGCTTTGAAAAATACAAACAACAGACCTGCATATTTGTGTTGATCGATTGCAGTGATGAAACAAGAGGTATTATTGGTCGAGTCGCATGACACACTTCCAGAAAAATGGAACTGTGGCTGTGATTGGCTCAATCCGAGAAAGGAATGTGGTTTCAATGTGAGCAGCAGTTCCTGTAGAGGGAGCGGTGCGTGACATCCCGAAAGACGACTGCGAAGGAGACTATCATTCCCGAGGTCAGTCACAATCAGCCAAAATGAGGGTTTCTCGTGGTTTCCTCGGAATTTTGTTTCTTGGGGTTATTTCCCAGGGATTAAATTCTCTGACCATTCCCGTAAACTCTTCCGGGGGAAAAGCAGTTGTTTTTTAATGCAACACAAACGCCTTGGAGAAAAAGGTGGATTATCTTATTTCAAAGATCAACAAGACGTTGCCTTCTCCAAAGACGCCTCCTGCTCCTCAACAAACACCAGGTACTTACTCAAACCATTCTTGGTAACAACCTTGATTGCAACATGTACGTAATCTTTAAGCGAAGTACTAGCTTACGTCTAACAGTGTTGGATCATTCGCTGTCTACCATGCACATCCCAATTTCCTTCTTTTCTTTCTTGTAGCGCCATCGTTTGAAGAATGATCATAAGAATAAAACTTCGTATTCAAATAAGCGGCCGGGTATTCTGCAGTTGAGCTTTTTTTTTCCTGGTGTGACATATTCGGCTTATCCAGGGATATGTCAGTTCGTGCACAGGAACAGCTTCGCAAACACGATCACGTCATGTTGTTCTTTAACACATTTAGCTCACAAAAAGATATTCTTTACTTTCGATTTGCTGGCTGGCTGGCTATTCCCAATTTATCCAGCCAAGATTGTTTCATCACTGGTCAATATCTGAGTTCGGCGGTTTCTTGAAGCTTTCTGGGGGAGTTGCCCAATATACAAGGAAAAACGGAAAGGGGCGTGCTCGAAATAATACACCATTTCATAAATTCCATGAAATTGAAAGCAGGCTGTGTGCACTGATGATGCATCACAGGATGAGAATGCAGGCGATACCTGTGAGCATAACAGTTGCAACTACTCAGGAAGTAAACTACCTCTGATAGAAATCTTTTCTAGTCGGCCAACAATATTGCTCTTCTTAACAACTAAAGCCATCAATCGAAGTACTGTCTATTTCACAACACAGAGTTGGCGTACGTCATTGTACGTAAATGACCCAGGAGGTGACAGAAACAGTAAAGCCGCTACAGCTCATTTCGGTGGCGACAAGATACTTTTCAAAAAAATCCAAAAACAGAAAACGTATCACTGACAAGGGTTTTACGGGCAACCCTAAAACCAGGAATCCGGAATCCGGAACCACAGGTCATTGTTTTACCAATACAGAGAGTAAAACTATCCTAAACATTCATAAAAGCTAACCTTAG
This sequence comes from Montipora foliosa, assembly GCF_036669935.1. Lineage (NCBI taxonomy): Eukaryota > Metazoa > Cnidaria > Anthozoa > Scleractinia > Acroporidae > Montipora > Montipora foliosa. The sequence goes on from NC_090875.1 coordinate 29,770,908, forward strand.
GCCTAAGGTTAGCTTTTATGAATGTTTAGGATAGTTTTTACTCTTTGTATTAGTAAAACAAAGACCTGGGATTCCGGGTTTTAGGGTTGCCCGAGTTTTACTGCTCGGTGAAGTTATGTCAGAATGCAGACAGTTGATAGAAAAGAAACCGACAATTCCCGGCTTAAATTTCAGGACTAAGACGAAACAAAAAATAAGTAAAGTGATAACGAACATGCATGTAGCGAACACAAGTAACCGATTTTGTATGGAATCTAATCTGCAGTCCTTGTTTTATACTGACCGGTTTGAAATATACCTTGCTCTCGCCCAACTTTGCCTTTTTTGCCTGGAGGCCTTGATGTTTGAACACTTGAGATTGCGGAAGGTCTCGGTCGTTGTGAATAGGGGGAAAAAAGAGCTTGGAAGTTCTCTAATACCCTTCTCGATTGCCAAGATTCTCCGTCATGATCTCGACGAGCTAGGGGTGCACGTGGGCATTTTGATTTGAATTTTATGGCGCAAATTGAACGCAATCCTCTGTACCTTGTTGATTTCTTTGTTGGTTTTAATATGATATATAGTTTGACCCTATACAAAAAAATAGCGGCGCAACAATTTCATTTTTCCGCGGACACCTCATTTTCCTTTACCGAGACCTTAAGTTTCTCAAATACAGGGTCGATAAGAGCACAATCTTGGACAGAAGTTTATGAAACGATTCGCATCATTTCTCCATCACTTCTTTTTGGTGAAGAAAAAATGTCTACATTGTTCCCTTTTCCTCTTGGCCGTCCGCTCAACAAATACAAGAGAGGTTATATACAGATTACTTCATATGGTTTGTGAGTGCGTACGATTTTGACTCGCGAGTTGTGAAGGATCGCGTAAACGAACGAGTGAACGAAGCGAACGAGTGAGTTTAACGATCCTTCACAACGAGTGAGTAATAAAAATCGTACAAACGAGCCCACCATGAAGTAATTTGTGTATTCATGGTATAAGTACAGAGATCATAAAGTTAACGAGGTAAGTGTTAATCGAGACGCTATCAAACCACCGATCGTGAACAAAAGCCCCAAACAAATAGCAAAATATTTTATAAATAAAAGAAATCTTTACCTTCCATAC
>NC_090875.1:29777017-29784517 GCF_036669935.1 Montipora foliosa
CCCGCAACAAGTTGGTAAATGTGTAACGCGCTGACGAATTTTATATCACATAGCCAGCCAATGAAGGGGCGGCTTAGCATTGACGTCAGCCCGCTGTAGAGATAGAGGGTAGACGCATGAGAGCCAGATATGTTTAAATCTTCACAATAGCGAACCTGAAAAAGCAAGATAAATTTCAGTTTAAACATCAGTCTTAGTTTTGCAATTTTTTTTTTTTTTTTTTGCAGTGGAAATTATCTCGGCTTCCGTATTCCCATTAACTGAATCACAGCTCAATTCTATACACGGCACTCATGTAAAGCAGGTTTTACTTTGTCATTTAATATTATAGTTATATTTATTGATTATTTAAAGTAATTTTTGAATAATGTAGTTGTAGTCGTTCTGATCACATTTCAGAAATAAAATACGGGTGTCACCGAGTTCGTTTTTGAGATACAAGCAACTTAAGACAAAATAAAGGGTGTTCGGGGTTTTTTGACAGGGCTGCCCCGTTGCCACGGTGACTTATTATGTCACAATAATTACTGTATCTTGTTCAGCAATAATCCGTGTTTTATTTGTTACCGCAATTTTCCTAATACATCATACAGCGTTGTAGTACCGATCCTTCTAATAAGAGCGTTACTTGGAAGCGTTGAAACTGTTTTGAGCCACCTTAAATAAAGATGGAGTAACAGCAAAAAAATCCTTGAATCAAAGAATACATAACGTACCATATGAACTGAAGGGATATAGTGCACAATATAAAAAAGGTTCATTGACAGAAAGATGATATCAAATCGCTTGTTTTTAAAGACAGACCACATTCCCTCGCAACATCTTTCTTCAGCGATATCTTCTGCTTTGTCGACCACTTCTTCTGGAAGCATACGTTGTACAGCACAAACGAGAGGAACGGAAAGGGCCACAAAGCCAGCAAGGACCATAAACATCCTCCGCCAGCCAAGCGCATCAAGAAGGGCCTTCATGATGGGGCTCATCACGAACATACCCCCACCGACGCCCATAGCAACGACCCCTATTGCTAAGGAGCGTCTTTTGACAAAGTACCTCGGAATGACCAAATAAGGAGGGAGAAAAATGAAACAGGAACCAAAGCCGAAGACGACGCCGTATGTTAGCAATACCAGGTATATATTGTTGCACTGTGATGTTGTCAGCAGGGAAATTGAACAAATGACGGCTCCAAAGGTAACAGTTATTCGTGGTCCGAATCGATTGTAGACCTTCGCAACTAACGTGCTGAAAATCCCAACACCGACCATAGCTAATGAACCAACCAAAGCTGAGGAGGGGAAAACAAAGGTTTATTGAGTACAATGGGATTTCTCACAGGAATGAAAAAAAGCCGAACCCCCCATCATGTACAAATGAATTTACAAATTCAAAGCGATCTGGCGACTTGCTACAAATTTGTAAGACCCGATTAAATGGTTTCAGTATTTGCCTTAAAACGCGTTCATCACTTTAGTTGTTGAAATAAAGTTTGAACAGGTCACTCAGCATTGTTGAAAGGTTATTGCAACAGTGCTTAACTGGCTTAATATTTTCTTTCCCACTGGAACACAACGTTAAACAACACTAGATCAAGCAAACGCCCTGATGAAACCCTTTTTTCGTTCCTACAATCCTGAACAAAATTGATTCGACATATATAACTTCCTGGTTCAAATTTAAAAAATAACATTTTCCCTGAGGTAAATTTTATAACAATGTCTTGGGTGAGGTTGGGAAAAGTAGGTTTTGTTGGTCTCCTTTTCAAGTTATGATCGTAAAGTTTGAAAAATGGAAGACACTCGCAACTCTATTTGTCCAAGATTATATTTCATTAGCTCCTCTCAATCAATTTCCTGTAATTGTTGCCTCCATTGTTAGCCCAATGTTAAGCCAATGTTGGCCGAACGTTGGAATCGTTTAATTTCAGATGACAAATCTCCTTCTTAACTGGTAGGACTGAAATATGTATATCCCCCCGGGGGGGGGACTCCCATATGAAACAGACGGGGATGCTCGTCGTCTCGCTTAGGGGTGTAAATTTTGGATTTTGGTCTCGCTTAGGGTGTTCCGGGCAAAGCGCCAATATTTTATGCCACCAAGGTCTCGTTTAGGGTTCTGCGAAGTAACACAGAATTACGCGAAGAGGAACAGAAGTCAAATTTCCTTTTAAAGATAAAAGCATTCGATGATTATGCCTTTTTATCATTAAAACTCATTGCGTGTCGTATTTTTGTGTTTTTAAACGGTCTCCTTTAGGGGTCAAAATTTGCTTAAGCCACGCCTAGATTGGTCTCCTTTAGGGGTTAAATTCAAAATTTCCGACGAGCATCCCCGTCTGTTTCATATTGGAGTCCCCCCCCCCGGGATGTACGCACAGCTAAACTTGAGTTACACACAAATAGATCAGATCAAGTAAGGTCATGATCCTCGCAGTTATGGACATATATCATTTCGTTTACTCAAACAGATTTGACTTAAGGTATCATTCTATAGGTTTAAACTAACCCGTCTTGGCTTTTCCTTGTTGAAATTCTTCTAACAGAGTAGGAAATATGACGCCATAGCTGATGATTATGCCAACAATAATCGTGTTAGAAACAGAACATGCCAGGCAAACAACCCAAGACCAGCAGGCATCTGGCTGTGGGATCTCAGAGCAGTTGCAATTTGCAGAGCAATGGTTTAGCCGTACGGAGCAAGAATCACTTGAAACAGCGCTTTGCTGTTTCCGCATCATCTAGAGCCTTCGCGCATGTCCTGTACAAGGAAGAAAAGCAAAACAAATGTAGTAAGTACTGGTCTATTTGGATTGGCCTTGCAACATGTATACTGTTAGCTCCGGCACTGGAAGGCCGAGTTTACCGGACGGCTATTATCCAGAAGCACACGTAATTACGTGCTTGCCCAATTTTCATATCCAACACAAAGTATTTGTTTAAAGTGCCCATGTGAAAAAAAAATCAATTCTTATTTTTTTTGGATTTCGAAACTGTGTTAACTAAACACTAAGCGACCAAACTTTAATTTTTAGCCTTGATTTCAAAAAGGCACCTGTTTATTTTAACTTTCCTATTTAATGGTACGCCATTAGTAACTTTAAGGAGGCTCGAAAGGGTTTTCAGCTGAGCGCGCGCGCGTAAGCCACACACGCAATTCGTAAGCTGCTTGCGTCAGCTCATGATTTAAATGGGTCACCAGAAATAAACAAATACCGCTAATTACGCTTACCTTTCTCCAATTCCTATACACATGGCATATAAATAGACATCTCCTATTCACGAAAACTGCGAAAATTCTACTTAAACGGTTTAATCGTTACTTAAATCCGTTTGTGTTGATCTGTAGCTCCACTCGCGCGGGGACTCGAATGAGCGGGTGACGCATGCGTAAATGCTGATCTTGTAACCCCCTAATTTTTCCTGATTTTGCAACTTTACTCGTTTATATCTCTGCTTCTGGACGGTGAATTTTTTTCATTTTTTGCATGTTAGCTTAGATTAATTTAAAGCGTTTGTCTTTCAAATTTAAAAAAATTCTGTAGGTGAAAAAAATAATTAGAGACACAATTCAAAAAAACTTATTTTTCTGAAAAACTGACCTACAGATTTTGTCGAATTTTAAATATTTTAGAGAGTACTTCTAACATTATCTGGTAACGATGAATGGGAAAATTTCACCGTCCCGTTTCTCCAAAACGGACCACATATGTTGATTTTAAGGCTCAAAGAAATGCCTAATATCGTTGCCATGGTAACATTATTTTGGAGGAAAACATAATGTGAGAAATCTACGATAGGTACTTAATACCCTGGCCAAATTTCGTCTTGATATGATTGGCCTAACTGTATCTAAGGACAGAATATGTTTATTTGTTTGAAAAAAGGAGAAACTATTTCGAGCCTCCTTAAGTTCTTCAGAGAGCTGGATTGAGGAGAAAATAACGTCAAAGTCTCACTAGTTTAATTTAAGAATGCAATGCGTGTGTACGCCGCAGAATTAATTTAATATGCAGCACGGGGGTTTTGGGCTTTCAGACTTTTAAACTCACGCTTTGCATATATAATAAGCTGCGTTAACACGCTGAAATTTTAAGCTAGTGAGCCTCTGACGTCACTTTTCCCTGGATCCAACCGTCTGAGGTCCAATCAGTCAGTTTTTAACGTGAGTAATGGCGGACAGTCAAATCCAAAACTTACACTCAAAGTAAACGGCCTTTGGATAAAAATCAAAGCTCAAAATTTTGCCAGTCAGGTGTTAAGCAAACAAACTTTCAAAATCTGAAGGAAAAAAGGAAGTGGTTTTTTTGATCACAGGGGCACTTTAAGGTTTTGACAGTTGTGGATAGCGAGAACACCTTTCAAAAAGCACTTCTATTGTGATTATTTTCGTAAAGTATGGCGATCAGAATCAAGCCATAACGACCGTAAACGAATTTGTAAATTTCATATAAACCCTTGCAATCAAAACAATGCAAATTTCCGCGAAATTTTGAAGCAACATGAGGAGATTTCTAACATCCATTTTTCAGACTTCGCGCCTTGTGCAATGATCTAATTTTCCGTTGAATGAATGAAATTAATAAAATGACTAAAATATTTTTAAATTTTTGAAATCTGCCGTTTTGTAGCGGAGTTATAGAGGTTTGAATTCGGCAAAAATCCCAGACATTCACTTCGTTCAGCTGGCCCTTGCACAAAAAACTGTCTTCAAGTATTGCAGTTTACGCCGCGTTTGACCCTAGGGAAGATATCGTTCACGTCACCTATTGTCATTAATGAGTCAACCAGAGCAACATTGGCTGTCGAAACAAAGGGTCTTTTGTTCTTGCAGTTGGCGCATTTGACTAACAAAAGCAATGTTTGTAAACAGATATCTTCCCTATATGGCGTCAGAAAATGGAATGATGCCATTAAGAAATCAAATCAAACTTAGCACAAAGGCCGGACTGGGGTTGTCGGAAACCTCTAAAAATTTGCCGTTTGGTGTCCCTGTTAACTTGATTTGCTCTTCACAGAACTTAATCTGACAAGGGTCTCGACTTTCTTTAGCCAGTATTGTTGAGTTACTAATTTTGATGACAAAGAAGCTCAATGCATAATGCTTACAATGACAGACTACCTGTACCATTAACAGGGGCATCCAACGAGAATATAGTTCAAAATCACTTAGACATAGTATTGTTAAACGTATTTTAGTATTTAAACGGTAGATATAGACATATTTTTATCCCCTAAAAATTTTTCATCTGTTCGGATTTCCTAGCTGAAAGTCTAGCGATCCGAAAATTATAGGGTTCAAAACTTACCTTTTCGAAAATTTCAGCCAGAAAAAAGGCTCCCGAAAATTCTAGGTGACCTTTTTAGGGTAAAAATCCGTTAAAAATGAGCAATTATACCATTTTATCAGATGTTCGAAAATCCTAGGAGAGGCAGACAAGCAAGAAATTTTTTCAAGAAATGTTCCGAAAATTCTAGATCTCAAATCGTCTTGCGAACAGATATTTTCCGAAAATTGACGTTGGGTGCCCCTGCATTAAGTGATAACATTGTTACTAAGAGAAATACCGAGTACTCGTTAAGAAGATCAGAAAACATTGGTGTTCCTAGGTTTCAATCTCGCTATTTAGAACAGTCTGTAGGGGCGCCATTCTCTGGAATGCAACTGCATCCAGGCATCCGGACTTAACCCGCACTGAACGTTGAACTCTAGACTCTAGACTGAATAAGATAAAAGTGTTAAAAGATTTTAATTTTAAAGCAACATCTGCCTCTACTACTAATTTCAGTGATGACGATTTTATATATTTTTAGGATTTCAAGCACTTAGTCTTAACAACCGTAAATTATTGTAAACCTATTACTTTACTATGTGTAACTGTACTTTAGATGCACGACCCCATAAGCATTAGCTTTAACCATTATCGTGATGAAATAAAGTGGACGTATGTCAATATTATTGCATGGTTGGAAAAGTATGCAAATCAGTGATCGCGTGCTTTATAACAAAATGTACCGAAAGCCGTTACAAAGAAATTGTCGGATGCCTTACCCTTGTGCTTTCCATGGTATGTTTAGAAGAAGAGATGTACCCTTGTTTGATTTCAGAAGTTTTGATGATTTTGGCAGTATCCACGGAGTTATATCTTTTAACATTTCACATCAATTTTGCTGAATCCTCTCCATGTTAACTTCGACGTGAAAATCGACTCTCCGGTATCTCATAGATCCGGCGGCGAGGGAGCATAAGTTCTCTTTGTTAGGTGCCAGCACGGTATTAAATGATATTGCTAATTTATATCATTTATCGACCTTAACACATTTCACTTTAAGATCAAAGCGTTCCCTTCAAATGATCGCAGCCTCCAGCTTACAGTATTAACTTATTCAATAAATTTTCCGGTCAATTTAAGCTCTTTACTCTAAGAATGCAGCACTTACCCGTGTACTGAAGACAAAAATTGCTAAATGGACATCACCACAATTCAAGATTCTTGTTCTTCTCGATTGCACCATTCGCTGGTAACAAATAGCGTGACGCACATGATGTTGTCATAGTCTCTTTCTTATGCTGTGTGACGCAACCATTTACAAAGGCGTACACTCGTCAAAAACGACTCAAAATGAAAGCAAAAGAACTACGAAATAAAAGTGTACTTGCGTGACAGTAACAAACATATGGACAGTCATGTTATGCATCTGTGGGCACCTCACATAATCCTCAGTCGTCTCCATATCCTTATGCTCCACATAACAGTTGGATTGATTTGATCGATCTGCTTCGGTTGTGCCTTTCCGCCCGCGGCTGCCAAACGAGAAGTAAGCTCCATGGATTGTAAACGTATGGCTTTTTTTTGTATAATTTCAATAATTCATATTATTGAAGAAGTAGCTTCTTATTTAATGATCCTCACTTCAAACTATTCACGGTACGCAATGTTTGCCACTCTCATGCTGTCTTAATCAGCATTTCCGTAGATAAGTCTTGTTGGTATTTCCATGCTAGTACCGTAAGAAGAAAAATCTTTTCCTTGTATCGCTATAAGCAAAACTGCTATGTAGACTGTTTTAAAACGGAAAAGATTCATAGCATGGCGATGATGACGTAACTCGTTTTAAAACACGTGCCACTTCTGTTGCACGTGCAAGTGGCACGCGATGATGAGACGACGCCCGTGCAGATTCATTTATGACATTGGCACGTGATTACTTGTGAACAAGCCCCAGAAAAAGTCTAAAGGCCTGGACACACTAGGCGATAAGTTGCTGCGACACATCGCGGGGACAAGTCGCCGCAACAATTCGCCTTGTGTGACACGGTTTATTTCATGAAAATCATTGTCGCTGCGGCAGAATTTTGTCGCTGCGATCAGTCGCACGAATTCAAACCAGTTTGAATTCGTGCGACTTATCGGAGCGACAAAATCAGCGAAAGCAGCGTTGTCGCATCGTGTGTACACTTCCGGCAACAAGTCGCTGCGAGAAAATATAAATAAACCAATGA
>NC_090875.1:29789517-29792017 GCF_036669935.1 Montipora foliosa
ATCCGTTCAAGCAAAAATAAAAAATACAATATGAAGTGGATAAATAGAAAAAAAAGGACCCCGAAATGGTGGGTGGCTAGCCACCCTGTTCGGCCCCCTTCCCCCCCCCCCCCCCCCCTTCCTGGATCTGCCACTGTGTTCATATGCATCGCGCAGTCACATCAATATGAGAAATAACTGATGAAAGAGTCAAGCGTCCATCCAACCGTCCAAGAGGCGCGAAATAATTAAAGAAAAATATAAATCAATCTATCAATCTGGAGCCAAATATGAATTTACAATTTGTTTGCTTGACATGTAAACAATTCAGTAGGGACTGCCTGGATTAACCATAAGGGCTAAAGGAGCAAGGAAGCCAAAGAAATATTAAAGATATAAGAATATTTAATGACTAACTGGAAGTGATCTGAGTCCCAGAATACCATGACATGTTTCTGCAGCAGATTCTTTCATCCGAGGAGATGAATATTGAAGCCGAATTCAACACCCTTTTTATTGGCCTTGAACCGAAGTCATTGTTCCTGAATCGTTGCCGATAGACAACCTCGAATCTAGTCCCTCTTTTTTTAATCACGTCGAACAAAAGGTAGAGAGCCTGGGTTCGAAGTTGAAAAATACCAAGAAAGCGCTTCTTCAAATTTATTCGATTTTTAACTTACAGGTTCGGTACTGCGAAGAAATAGGAATACCACCCATCCAATCATCCAAGTTTTACATCTACAGTGGGGTGACTCTTCTTTAAAGAAAATTGAATACAACCCATTAAATTATTTGGCTTAATAGTTTCTCATACAGTATAACGTTCTTCTTGTTGTTGTTTTTCACTTTTAACCGCGCAGGTTTTGTGGCGGATAGTTTTGTCTCCTACTCACCGACATTTTACCTTGCCGGAAGTTTGATTGTTGTCAGTGCTTTGCTTATCTTTGTGGTACCGTTTATGAAAAAAAACGAGGAAGAAGAAGAAGAAGAAGAAGAAGAAGAAGAAGAAGAAGAAGTAATGGTTTGAGTGAAATGCTTCTTGTTAAGAAGATATGAAACATTTGTATTATACCCAAACGAACGTCACTCAACCCGATGTGAAATCCTTGGTTTCGACCAGTTGGCCCGACTCCTCCCGACGGTCTTCGGGATTCTTCCCGACTAAGTTCAACTTTTTCCGATGATGTTCGGACTTTTCAAGACGAAAATCGAAGTTCGAGTTTTTTGGAAGGCTGGAGGTCTAAGCATTGTTGAAGATGGCGTAATAGCCATTTAATCTCGAAGCACAGTAAAGAACAACAACCCAGAAGTTTGTCGCTTTCCAGAGAAAACCAATACATTGTCTTAATACTAAACTAGGCCCGTTAATATTTTGCGGAGGAGTTACTAAAAATGATTTTATTATATAGATATTGATGAAATACCAGGATTTCTCCTATTACTAAAAAATCATATCTTCACCGCGCGCAGTGAACGTATCATTTTTATCTTTCACATGTGAGGATATAGCTGTCGTCATGGTAACGAACACGATTAGTCAATAAAACGCGAGCTTCCTCTTCATTGTACGATACTTTTGTGCTTTAATATAATTCTTCTCTACTACATTAACATTTTTATTGCAAATTTTCATTATCATGATTTGTTTTTCATAACTTTCATATCTTGTTTCATGTTACACAACATGCGTGTTTTAGTGGTTGGTGAACAATTTTTCATCATTTCGAAAATGAATAAAACAAGTTGTTTTAAATCTAGACATTTCATCAATATCTATATAATAAACAGAACATTACATGGCCGCTTGGGGATACGAATTTTATCTTCTCGTGCTGAAAGTATCTCTCACTCGTTCGCTTCGCTCACTCGTGAGAGATACTTTCAGCACTCGAAGATAAAATTCGTATCCCCGCGCGGCCATGTAATATCCTCTATTTCATATATATTTCATCTCATCCTTCAAAAGGCCATTTTCGAAATATGGACAAAAACAATAGAAACACGTTGGAAAGAATGTAAAAAATATTTACATATCATCCACTTTCCTTTGTCTTTGTCCTCACTGCCTCACTATCAAGCTGAATTTTAATATAAATAAAAGGCCTATTTGTTCGATATGTATTTATCAACAAAGAAACGACTCAAATGTTAAGGAAAGCGTTAAAAATTTCACTGTAAGTTTGCATGGTTTTCCGTGACTTGCGACGCGAGAATAAAGAGTAACAACGACACTAGAGCATCATTTTGTCGTTATTTTTATTTCGAAATAAAGGTTATTCTCCGTCGCTGAAAATCTATCTCGCAAAAGTAACCTCAATAAATGAAATTGAAACTACGATTGCTGAATCAATTGGAAAGCGAACTTTTCACGACGTTAAGTGGAAGGAATTTTTATTACATAACTGTATTACATCTGCTAGCTAGACTAGATGACTAGATGGAAAAAAAAACCCATGTATTTTATTCATTATACATAGCCTTTAATTGTATTTGATTGGAGTTTTGTGAGTAATTTCAATTA
>NC_090875.1:29794517-29797017 GCF_036669935.1 Montipora foliosa
CGGCGTAAATGAAGCATTACTGCTTATGTAAATAAAAGAAGCTTTATTTTCAAAATAAAATTTTGTGTCTTTGAAGTAACCAAGACTTAATTCTGTATGAAGGTGATTCGAATTTTTAACGCGAAAACAGTAAAAATACCCCATTTTACGAACCTGCTGACGTGTAAACAAGCACGGTGACCCCATTTTTTATTGCATTTTTTTAATGTTCATATCATGAATGTTAATTGTGCCAAGTTTCCATAAAAGTTTGATAGTAGAACAATTTCAAGGGAATTACCTTAAGGCGCCCGCAAACAAGGAAACATTTTTGCGGAAACATTGTTTCCCGAAATGTTTCCTCGGCGCGCAAACGAGGAAACATTTACTGACGAAGCAAAATGTTTCTGAACAAATTCAGAAACATTTTTGCTTCCGCAACAACTGTTTCCTGGGGCCGCAAACGAAGAAACATTTGCTTCCACAACAATGCTTCCGCAACCTTGTTTCTTCGTTTGTGGGCGCCTTTAAACTCTAATCGCCTTTGTATTTACTTCTGTTGCTTGTGCTTCGGTATCTAGTGTAAGGTAGCCTTTAACTGAATTTTAATCGTCGCCCTTAAAAATAGTTATGGCATGTTACCTAATAAATGAAATGCGACTAGTCATTACTATTTCCAGATGAACCAAAATCGAAAATAAGTCCACTGCCTTCCAGCTTAGACACGAGTTTCTCATCAAACGTTTTGCTGAGTTCCTCGCTGAAATGATTCCTCCAGTCGCCGATTTGGCCCTTGCGTAGAAAAGATGGCTGGGAAGCCACATTTTCCACCGTGAAACTGTCGGTATTTTTCATCATTTCGCCAAAGGTACATTGATGGGCTATTCTAGCGATCATGTCTTCTGAAAGAGGCTTCTTGAGAAATTTACTGATCAAACGAACATTGCTAGGGAGGTCCTGGAAAAGAAAGAAACAAATCACTTACGATGGCCGCTGAACAGAGGGCGCATTAGCATGCGCACTGGACTTGGGTACGGGAGGTCGAGGCCAAGGCCAACACTCACATGTCCCAAACAACCTGAGAGAACATCTGGGGCCGGTTACTGAATGGTTAGCGCTAACTAGACTCGTAGCCTAGTTAGCGCTAACCAGTGTTTAAGAGGCATCAAAACCCATAGGTTTCCATGGTATTTAACGCTGGTTAGCGATGATCATAGACCCTTTGCATAAATGGCGCCCAAATTTGAATAACAATACTTTATACATCCTTAGCCTCGTGTTAATGTTTCAAGACAAAAGACTTTTCTCATGAATGTGAGGCTAAGGATGTATCAAGTATTGTTATTCAAATTTGGGCGCCATTTACGCAAAGGGTCTATGCTTCGAGCAACCCGGGTCTGATAAACAATTGAAACTGAACATTTTGAGAATATCTGGAAATGGCGAGACTGTCTCATCTACTCGATTAAGGAAGGTCCAGTTACTTGGCACATGTTTGGAACGTTAAATAACTCCAATCTTTCTCCCTTAGGGTCTGATGACATGGCGAGTTTCAGCCCGGGCTGAAATCTCATCTCGATTACATGGTCTTTTTGCGGATTTTTCAGCCCGTTTGCCCGGGCTGAAAATTCTCGCCCGGGTTCAGAAACCGGGTTAGGATTTTCAGCCCGGGCTGAAACCTTCTCCATGAAACCGTAACTTTCATTTACAGAGGATTTCTTTCTAACCGGGCTGAAATTCACCATGTAATCAGGCCCTAAGGCTTCGTTCAGAGATGCACCTCCATCTTGAAGAATTGTGCTGTGTTAAGGCTGACAAAGAGAGCTATATTATATCAACAGGACAATTGTTACATCTAACAATTATTCAAGTTGGCCACGCCCGAGAAAATGGCTGAAAATGGTCGACGGTTGCAACATTCGGCTAGCGAACCACTACCACTACCACTACCACTACCACTACCACTACCACTACCACTACCACTACCACTACCACTACCACTACCACTACCACTACCACTACCACTACCACTACTACTACTACTACTACTACTACTTCTTCTTCTTCTACTACCAGCACCACCACCACTACTGGTACTACTACTACTACTACTACTACCACCACCACCACCACCACTACTACTACTACTACTACTACTACTACTACTACTACTGCTACTACTACTACCACCATCACCACCACAAACACCACTAAAAGGATCTTAAAGAAATTTTATTGGGTAAAACAAATTGAACGGGGTTTAACTGTTTGATCCTTGTAGCAAGAACAAAGAGTATGGACCAAAACATTAAACTAACTGGAAAGACACTATAAAGAACTACCTTTTTCAAATCTTCGTATTTGAGGAATAGGATATGAGGTTCATTCCTACGCTCCCACCATGGTAACACGTGGTCAGACCACAAGCCAAACGCGCCTATAGAACATAAGCAAGGCAACAGCATAAGAACTACGTAGATCAAATCTTTATGACGGATCAGCGTAATAAATTGGGGAGACT
>NC_090875.1:29802017-29807017 GCF_036669935.1 Montipora foliosa
TACCTCCAGATTTGAAGACCGGATCTTTCGCAGGTTTCTCAATGATCCTTCGCCATCTCGGGAACCAGTAAATGCTTTGACAGGCGATCTTGGCGCGCCTTTGACATAAAATATCAAACCTCGTGAATCGAACTTCGCATGCAAAACAGGCAAGTAAAACTTTCAATTTCAGTGGCAAGTTGTATTATTGAAAACCTCACCTGATTTTGGATATGTGACGACGAATACATCGTCTTCACGAGTTTTAAAACGACGCAAGTCCTTTTCAAAATCTTTGTCAATATTGGGCTCATAAAACGTGACTCGCACACCGCAGACCAAGGCCTGTCGAGGGCCAGTAAAGTCGCCATCTCTTTCTTGCACGATCTTCCAGTCGGCCATGACACAGCAGGAATGATAACTGGGGTGTCAGGCAACGCTCTGGTAAATAATATTGCGTGACGTTTCGTCTGCCTAGCAAACGCACGAATGAGCTATTGTGTCTCATTTCCTTGTCACCCTTTCTCCCAGAATATCAGCAGATCACGCAATCAAAACAGGATCACAACAAACAGTGAAAAGCTGTCCACACGAGCAATTTTCATGTGACAATTTAACGTGGGAAACACATTTGAGCGTGTAGATAGGACAACAAATAATTGTTGACAATATTCGCAGTTAAGTGGGTTCACTTCCGTATTCAAGGCAAATGCACTCGAACATTGCTGGGCAAAATGTTTGACATTAAAGCGCTTTGGCAGGGAAATTAAAGATCTCTGTGTTTCTAGGGGTACTTTACAGAAGTGGTCTGCAGTGCAGGCGTTATTTTGGCGCGGAACGCTAGATAAATCAGGTTTTCGATGCCGCCATCTTGGATTGTGATTAGAATACGCCTGCACTGCAGGCCATACAGAAGGGGAGTGATGTAAAACTCGGGATTCATCAGCAGGTTTATCGCAGGTGAAATGTTTGCTCCCTGAAGCAAAACGCAAGCTCTTACACGCACCGGAAGCGACTGGAGTTTATTCGGGAGAAATTTGCTAACGACATTGCAAAATTTGAATTCACAGGAAGAGATTGATTAAGTGAGTACAAGTTTTGGATTGTTCGTTTACTGCTCGATCACTGTTTATCGTTAATTTGGTCCTCCCAAGATACTTCCGTATCCCGTAATACTTAACAATTAGACGTCAATAGCCCATGAGGCGAAGTCGAATGGGCTATTGACCCGTGGCCCTTGAGGGCGAAGGGTCTAATTGTTTTAGTATCACCCAACTAGTCGAACAGAAAAGGCAATAATAAAGTTGGCAAATGCAAGTTGAAAATATATTTATTTGGAAATAAAACGAAAGAAAGCGTCACGCTTTTCGCTACTCGACGACTAGTACTAATAGTCCTCTAGTAGCGTAGCCAATCATAATGCAGCATTTGCATTAGTCCACTAGTTGGGTGATACTAAATTCAAGTAGTCTTGATCCCGTGAATTATTCTCGGGTCATCCCGCGGGCTCTATGGACGTCCATGATCCGTCAACCCGTAAGGCTAATGACAGCCTTTCTGGCTGCGTCGTCCATGTCATCTGCTAGAAAGAGCGGCATACCACTCTCAGTCAGAATATGTTTAGCTCTTTCCACATTTCTACCTGTAGGGATGAAAAAGAAGAGGGATGAAGTGAGGTTCATTTATGAGCCACTTCATAGGGTCTTATCAGGACTAAAATGCAATGTTGTTTGGAGGAATAAAGCCATAATGCTTCTACTCTGTCCCATTCCAGCATAAGGGCAGGCAACAATGACTGAGACCACGCCTTTGACGTCCAACACACTTTTTATTACTAGAAATAGCAAGCTTATATAGAGCAGTTTTCAATCGAGTGTCGTAAAACCAAAAGCAAAGTAATTACTTTCGCCAATCAAAAAGGTCGGAGACAATCCAGTAAACCAATCAAAACTCGAAGTAAATTTGCACGCGCGAGACACGATTGGTTTTAGTTTCACTTCTGATTGGTTGAAAAAATGGTGCGAGAACTTTGAACCAATCACTGAGTGAAGCAATCATAAACCAAAGTAGTTCACTAATTACTTTCGACACGCAATTGAAAACCACTCTAAGCAAGGACGATAATTGAAGGCTACGAAAACGCCATAAGGGAAGTGGTCAAAACAAGTGTACTCGAAGAGGACCCACCTAGTTTAAGGGGAGGGGTGGTATACAAGACACCATCTATCTGATGAACCTCATGAACAAAAATTATTGACCTGAATACTGGAAATAAATGAGGCATAAATAATTTGTCTGCATGAAGCTTGCATCCATAGGAAGTCAGCATAGCGAGGTTTGAATCTTTTCGTCAGTGCTTACTCTTGAAAGAGAGGGGGTTATACAACCAAGAAACCATCTTTTAAGGTGTACAATTGTTTTGACTATTTTCCGAAAACAGTCGGTTTCTTCAACAAAAACAATAGCTCTGCATGCACGTCCCGTATGAGCGTTATATACCTTTTTGCTCATTTCTTTGGCTGTCGTGTCCTGACAACGACGGCAACTAACAAAATTAAATAGAGGACGTATGCAATCGACGACTAATTTTAATTTTCGCACTCCGAAAACTCCCTTTCCATGATCATACCATGCCACGATAAGAGAGGAAAATGTGCGTTAATGTTAATCTTGTGAAAAAAGAATATCACTGTAGTCTGGGCAATGGAAATTCGGAAATCCACGCTGCATTCTTTTTCGTTTTTTTTTTTTTTTGGCGAGTCTCACAGGGGGGGAACCACGATTTTTCTTAGGACGGAGTGCACCACTACGGAATGGCGTAACCGAATAGTGCAGTTTTTTTTTTCGGAGAATACCAGTTGTATCAGAAAGCCGCAGGTCATATCAGAGGGGAGGTTAGGGGGGAGGGGAGGGGAGGTTAGGGGAAGGGGAGGTTAGGGAAAGGGGAGGTTAGGGATAGGGGAGGGGGGAGGGGAGGGGGGAGGGGTGCACATTCCCTGCAGCCTCTCTATTTACGCAATTCCGCCTGCGAGAATTCAACTCACCCTCTAGTCGCACTATTACTGGAACTTTAACGTTGAGCCTTTCGTAAGCTGAGGTTATTCCATTGGCGATAATTGAACAATCAACGATTCCACCAAATATATTGACTAGGATTGACTTAACCTGTGAAAACAAACAAATGGTCTTCACCATCATCATCTATCATCATCAGGTAAGTCTGCGCATGTCAATGAATGATCTTACGGTCACATCTTCTTACCCTTGGGTCTTTGACCACTATATTGAATGCTTGAAACACACCTTCCTCCTGTACCCCACCCCCTAAGTCAAGAAAGTTAGCAGGGGCACCCCCGTGGAGTTTTATAATGTCCATTGTAGCCATTGCGAGGCCAGCACCATTCACTAAAGCAAAAAAAGAAAACAAAATTGTTAAACGATAAATTTCCAATTTCCTCTAAGATGACTTCCGATAGATATGCTTTAATTCAAAACG
The DNA here is from genome assembly GCF_036669935.1 of Montipora foliosa. Classification (NCBI taxonomy): domain Eukaryota; kingdom Metazoa; phylum Cnidaria; class Anthozoa; order Scleractinia; family Acroporidae; genus Montipora; species Montipora foliosa. Next base: position 29,805,493 of record NC_090875.1, read on the forward strand.
GTCTCTAGGCGCGCTCTTTCTCTAAACTGTACCCTAGAATGTCTCGTTCGGTCAGAAGATCCTTGTAGTAGCGAAGATAAAAATCTACATGGCGGAGATAGAGGGTCCTGCGTCCTTTACTTTGCCGACTTCTTCAAGATGGAGAACCTGCGGAAAAGTATTACTTCTTACCAAGACACGCAATATTTCCATCTAAGCTGATATAATTCAGAGCGTATTTCCCAGCTTCAACTTCTCGCGGATCACTCTCGCTCTGATCGTCCATCGCAAACACTTCTTGCTGTCGGAACTTGGCGCTGTCATCAAAGTTGAACTTGGCGTCAAAGCACACAACTAAAAGATTGGCACAAAACAAAGAAAACACTGACAACAAAGCTAAACGTTTTGCAGAATATATGACATTTTGCACTGTAAACGGAGCTGAGATCGAGTGACCAGTAGCCTCTTTGCAGCCGTTTTTTGTGTCGGTCCCATTCTCCCTCCCCACGATGGGACCGACACAAAAACGGCTGCAAGGAGGTTACGTAAGCAGCCGTTTTCTTTGACGCGGGAGAAGCGCGTACAATACTCTTGCGCGCGAGGAAACACGCATGGGTAGTGCGCGCAACGCAAAAAGAAGCGAATGGACGAAAGATTGTCACAAAACAAAAACAAATACTGACAACAAAACTACATGCTTGCAGAATACACGACATTTTTCGGCCGCAAACGTATCCTGACATCGAGTAAGCAGTGTTTTCCTTTGAATCAAGCGAAGAAAAAAAAAACTTTCATATTTAGCGAGCTGTGCTATAAAACAAGGCCCGCTCTATTGGTCGATCGGTAGCTGCGCTATGAGCATTAGCCACTAAAGAAGCTAACTACGCACCTTTTCCGTCAGGAGTTTCTCCGAATGGATTAATTTCTACCTGGGTCGCGTCAACTTTGAGGAAGAGTTTATAAAGTAACTTGATTTGCTCAGCAGCCTGTAAAATGAAAAAAGTCAGGTTTGGATCACCATCGCAGTTTTCTGTTGAATGTCAAAGGCTGCCGATTGGTCGGAAATTCTCGCGCTCTTAACCAAGGAATACCAACATTTGCTTTCGCGCTTGTTTTATCAATGTAAGTACTTCAATTATCTCACCTCTTCAAGCAGCGGTCCTTTAAATTCCAACTTCTCTGCGAGATATAGTGCATCTTCATGTTGAATTCCCTTAAAAATGTCTACTGCAACCTTCATATAAAGCAAAGGATTCATGCGTAAAAAGTGGGTCATAGGTTAACAATGTAGCCCGGCTTAAACGTGTTCAAAAAACGTTTAACTTTCTTCACTCCCACTCAAGGACGCTAAGCCATACAGTAGGAGGAGTAGGGTACACTTCATTGCCCTGTAGATAGTTTAAGGACGGTGCCTACTATTGTCATTGCGCATACGTTCTGCGCAACTCCAGATACTCGGATTTCCTATCGGTGATGCTTACTAATGCAGGGATTTTTTTGCGCGGTTTAAAACTATGCAGGCAAAGTAGATCTTCGTAAGTACTCT
>NC_090875.1:29817017-29842017 GCF_036669935.1 Montipora foliosa
TACAAGGGTTTACATGAGTATATAAAGCTATACATGGGTATATAGGGGTATATAAGGGTATACATGGGTATACATGGGTATATAAGGGTATACATGGGTATATAGGGGTATATAAGGGTATACAGGGGTATATAAGGGTATACATGGGTATATAAGGGTATAGAAGGGTATACATGGGTATATGAGGGTATACATGGGTATACTGGGGTGTGCAAGGGTATACATGGGTATGTAGGGGTATATAAGGGTATACATGGGTATACTGGGGTATACAGGGGTATATAAGGGTATACATGGGTATACATGGGTATAAAAAGGTATACATGGGTATATAGGGGTATATAAGGGTATACATGGGTATACATGGGTATATAAGGGTATACATGGGTATATAGGGGTATACATGGGTATACATGGGTATATAAGGGTATACATGGGTATACTGGGGTGTGCAAGGGTATACATGGGTATGTAGGGGTATATAAGGGTATACATGGGTATACTGGGGTATATAAGGGTATACATGGGTATACATGGGTATGTAGGGGTATATAAGGATATACATGGGTATACAGGGGTATACATGGGTATATAAGGGTATAGAAGGGTGTACATGGGTATATGAGGGTATACTGGGGTGTGCAAGGGTATACATGGGTATGTAGGGGTATATAAGGGTATACATGGGTATACTGGGGTATACAGGGGTATATAAGGGTATACATGGGTATATAAAGGTATACATGGGTATATAGGGGTATATAAAGGTATACATGGGTATACATGGGTATATAAGGGTATACATGGGTATACATGGGTATATAAGGGTATACATGGGTATATTGGGGTATACATGGGTATATAAGGGTATAGATGGGTATACTGGGGTGTGCAAGGGTATACATGGGTATGTAGGGGTATATAAGGGTATACATGGGTATACTGGGGTATATAAGGGTATACATGGGTATATAAGGGTATACATGGGTATATTGGGGTATACATGGGTATATAAGGGTATACATGGGTATGTAGGGGTATATAAGGGTATACATGGGTATACTGGGGTGTACAGGGGTATATAAGGGTATACATGGGTATAGATGGGTATATGAAGGTATACATGGGTATATAGGGGTATATAAGGGTATACATGGGCATACATGGGTATATAAGGGTATACATGGGTATATAGGGGTTTATAAGGGTATGTAAGGGTAGACATGGGTATATAGGGTTAATTATTTAAATGTATTATAATATACGTGTGGGAATACATTATAATTTAAATACACTATAATAGGGGATACATGAAGTACCTAGGCCAGAGCTTCGTGTCTTGGCGCTGACCAAAAGATACGCGGGCTCTGGCAACGTCAATTGTTCGCAGATAAAGGACCAGAAACCCATTTAAAAGATTTTGCGGCGACTTTTTGTCAACAAACTTTGGCGCCAAAACTGGGTTGCCAGCGAGCGGCGATTCGAACGTCAGCTGTTGTGCTTTAGCTGTTATTTGTGCTTTTTCTAACTATTTTAAGACGAATTCAGAGTAGTGTTTCTGAATCAAGTGTAAGAAGACGTCAAAACTGTATTTATAACTTATTTATTTTTGTTAACTTTACGAAAAAAGACTTTGTTCGCGTCCTTTCGACAGGGTAGATCGACAACAACTTCGTTTACGCACCGAAATGCACCGTTTCCGGTGAAAGTGCAAATGATTGACAGGGATAGCACAGTTTTGACTGCCGCGTGCATTGCGGGCGCGGGTTCCGTATGCACAGCAGGTATTACAATGGTTCTCGTGATTGGTTTAGAAAACAACAGACTCCCGAAATATATACAATCAAAACAATGAAACCTACAGAACCGCTCAAAAGTAAGTTACCATGCTACAGAAATCGCGGACATGACACCTATTCCTCCCACACACAGGTGCCTTACGGCCCTCATTCATGACCCCCCCCCCCCCCCCCACCACCACCACCACCTAATGAAACACCTACTCTTGAGTGACATGTACACCACTCTTCAGTCCACTGCTAAAAGACCCCTTTCCTCTTCCACCGGCAAGAATTTGTGCCTTGACGACAAACTCTTTGGCAGCTAAAAAGAAAGGAAATTAATGCAACAATAACGATCGCAAACCCTGCTAGCAGAGGTATCTTTTCTTTTGCATCTGCTGGAGTGACGAGTACGGGAAAAGAAACCTCTGCCATGGCTCGAAACTCGCTGTGTTCAGCATGCACGGCTGGTTACTTAGTCACTGAATAGAGCGGTTTTCAACTGAGTGTCGAAAATAATTAGCGAATTGTTTTGGTTTATGATTACTTCACTCAGTGATTGGTTCTCGCGCCACTTTTTCAACCAATCAGAAGTGAAACCAAAACCAATCGTGCACATTTTCCCGCGCTTTGTGTCGGCTACGTGTAATTGCTTCGAGTTTTGATTGGTTTACTGGATTGACTCTGTCCTTTTTGATTGGCCAAAGTAATTACTTTGGTTTTGGTTTTACGACACTTATTTGAAAACCGCTCTGCTCATGTGATACTCCATGTTGTGTGGGCTCACTTAACAACAGCGAAAGTACTGTAACGGAATGTGCACAACACATCGGGCTCAAGTCAGCAAGTCATGTCATAGGGCATGCAGTTTGAAGACTGCTGTCCAAGGTTTTGGATGGCAGGTGGGTCAAAGTGAGTTTCGACCCATTGCAGATGTCTCTTTTCCATACGGGAGATTGTGAGTCAAATCAAATCAAATCAAACTGAGGTAGTCAATGTCATAGGTTGGATTTTCTATTAATTTAGGAAAAAAAATTAAGAATTCCTTCTCCTTTTCGACTTGCCATAATCCAATGTTGGTTTAGAAGCGGTCAAACACTTGCACAGTATTTGCACCACATAATCAACATTGTTTGGGGGTGAAAGACGACGGACAAAAAGACTTCGTTTGTGAGTGCAAGTCAAATGACATTTAAACAGGAATTTTTCCTAAGATTCATGGAAACACAATAACAAAGATGAAAATTTAATATTTAGTAGTTGTATTTCATTCACTCACCAAGTTCCTTAGCAATTTGAACTGCATCTTTAGCATTATCTGTGACTTTAAATCTTTGTACATGAAGGCCATTGTCCAACATTAATGTCTTGCTTTGATATTCTTGTAAATTCAACCATCTAGTCTGAATGACAGCCACAGTGCTTGTCTAGAAAATCCAACAGAATAAAACTTTAACACATTGACTACTATGAGTGAAGTTTAATAGATTTTTCTCTGTCTAACGCCAGATGATTTTACTCGTCAGTGGCTTGCTGGATATAAAATGATTATAAGCAAATCAGTCCTACGTGCCTCATTGGTTATCTGTCACGTCATATCCTGCGCGATCTCGTAGAAAAGTTGTTAAATATTAATTTTGTTTTGTTTGTATCGCTTAATACTAGAAAATTGCAAGATCAGATGATGCCCACCATCACAACCGCTCGGAAATGACTTTACGGACCCCAACAATTGTTCCATGGGTGCGCGTTGGATATGAGATGATAGGTAGGCAACGAGGCCCGTAGCGCCGAGTTTGCTATAATCATCTCATATCCAACAAGCGCGAGTGGAATAATTGTTTTATTAAAAACGCCCCCAAAATATAAAAAACTAGACTACAATAAAAATAAAAAGACCCAAAAAATCACGCATATGCTTGCCGTGTTTGTAGATCATGGTATAATGGCTCATAACCCATGATGGCTTAGCCAATCAAAACTCTCGAATTGCATTATCTAATGATCCAGTTTTTAATAATAATTATTATTCCATGAGTGCGCGTTGGATGTGAGTGGCAAATAGCCAACGAGGAGCGCAGCACTGAGTTGGCTGGCTATAACCACTCTCATATCCAAGAAGTGTGAATGGATTATTTGTTTTATTAAATTCCTTTAAAAAAAAAACTACGAATTACGAAATACGAGTGAAAAAAGCGAGGAAAATCCGAACGAAATCGAAAAAACTTGAAGATGCGATGTTGTGTAATACCTTCAGACAGATGCAGGATAATCACAAGTAACATTATTTTCTTGCCTTTCACATACAGTCGAACCTCGATTATCCGGACTCGTTGGGACTAGACGAAATAGTCTAGATAATCGAGGGTCCGGATAATCGAGAATATGAATATTAATGAGCAACAAAAACTGATTACATTAAGATATCGTTTAGAAAACAATATAGTCTACATCTTCACTGTCCGTTGTGAATACCTGTACACGTGTCGGCAAACGTCATGATATTTTCCCTTTTCTTGAGGATATCAGATATCTGCTGTTTACTAACGCCATACTTAGCTGACAAATTGGTCCCTCTTTCTTTTTTCTCTAATCGCAAAATTATAGCCTGTTTATCTTTTATCGAAAGAACAGATCGCTTACGCTTCAAGGACATGATGATCGTGAATAAACATTCGGGACATAGTACAGCTTGTTTGCTGAACGAGCCAATAGAGCGTGAAATTCCACTTAACAACAAAGCAACTCTAAGCCAATCAGAACTCATTCTAAAGTTCTCCATTAGTTACGAAGTGTATGAGCGATGCTTTATTTTGCTTTTTGAAAGCAAAAAAAAATCGCCTTTACTTCACTTTTCAACGCTGTAGTTTTAAAGGGCAACCCTAACACCCGGAATCCGGAATCACAGGTCATTGTTTTACCAATACACAGAGTAAAAACTATCCTAAGCTTTCATACAAGCTAACCTTAGGCCTAATTAGGCCTAAACAAACATTTTTATGCCTAAGGGTAGCTTTTATGAATGTTTAGGATAGTTTTTACTCTCTGTATTGGTAAAACAATGACCTGTGATTACGGATTCCAGATTCTAGGTTTTAGGGCTGCCAGTTTTAAAAGAATATGGCTACGGATCTTGATCATGACTAATAAATATTCATGACAAAATTGGGACCAGAGAAAAAGTCCGAATAATTGAGAAATCCGGATAATCGAGGTTCGACTGTACTTCTAAGCGTCGGAATCGATCCAAACTTTACACAAAAACGTTTTTTTGCGCTTTATTCGGAGAGAATTTTCACTTTCCGGCGAAAAAATTTTTGATGAAATGGTATTTGAAATGAATCAATTTTTTAGCTTAACCACGCTTAGCGCAATCAATTGCCATATAAGGTCAAACTACGGTGTACCAGCTGATAACCGAGATTGAGTGAACCAATCAGAACACGAGAAATGCATTAACTGAGGTTGAAAATTTAATAAAAAATGATATGTCCCGATATTTACACAAGTGTGCTTGCAAGAACCCAACTCCTTTTTCATTGTTTTCTTTGAATCGCTATTGTTTTCTTTACTTCATTGTTTTAATTCGCCGAGGATGAGTCTTCACCAATGCTAAGCATGCCTTTGTAGACTTGCTATTGAGTAACAAAATTCGCCCTTAGCTCAACCTCCCGGGGTAGCTCGACTGGAATACCTAAAAATAAAAATGACCTTATGAAATATTTACCTGCGGAGAGCGAAGCCTAAATTTGCCTGATAAGCCAGCGCATTTTCTGCAAATTGATGACAAATTTCGAGTTCGTGAGATAGTCGCCATTTTGAAATTGACAAGACGTGAATGCGCACGCTCTCTTCATGCAACAGCTGAGAGGTATATTGCTGGCACACAATGACACGATAAAGTGGTGAAGAACTTGCGAACGAGTTTTTTCCACGAAGAATTCCTTTAAAATCCGAAAATCATTTCTACGCAGGCTGGAATTCCTACACAGATTCGTAGGTGCTAAAGCGTCGACCTCATTTTAAAAGGAATTGTGTTCGAAGGAGGTGGAAGATCTTAAGTACGTGACTGCTAATTGAGCAACTTCCCATTAGCTTACACTGCAGGAACCACATACATTTCAATTTGTCGTAGCATTATTGTTATAATGTTATAACGAGAATGTACGATGGGTTGGACCAGCCGTTATTTGGCGAAGCAAGACGAAAGGTATGTCACGGTTTCTCTTGTCTTAAATATGACACCCGTTTCTAAAGGAAAATTTGATACTAAAGTTAGTCACGAGTTTCAAATGGAATGTCATTTATAAAAATAAAACAACAGAGGTTTTTTTTTCATTGGAAATAACGTATCAGCCATTAAATTAGTGTTTTTTTCCAATTTAGATATGACTAAGAGAAAAACAGAATTTTTAGAACCAGCTATTTGATCTGGACAGTGTTTTATCGTTTTGATTTGACTATGTTTGCAAAAACGTAACCCTCCCTATGTTTTAACTTAAACTTACGTTTTAACTAAAAGTTTTATCTTGGCGTGATGGGCGAGCCTTTCCAAGTATACCTTGCGTACAAACCAAACAAATCGCCCGCCTGACTAGCTACATGTATATTGGCTCCAGGATCGTAGATCATAAAGCACATTATCTGCATCTATGAACTCAAATTGTATTAGTGATCAGGGGTCCAGACTTAAACAGTTTGTCTTTTGGTCGTCTCTCGCTTCAGTGTTAAATATACATAGCAGAGAAAACTAAATCACCCAACTGACTTTTCAAATTCTAACTACAAATGACTGCTACGGTAGCACATACAGGCAGAAAAAATCTTTACAGAGTTACTTTTAGGACAAACTACTTAAGACATGTTGTAAAACTTTATTCTTATTCTTCTAGGATCGCTACTTCAATTATTTTATTGGCGGATTTACAGTTCTCCTAGTGTCTGTAAGTGGAAGAAATTAGTATTTGCAGCCATCTTTATTATACTACGCCCTCTGGATTTAGCATCTTACCACCCACATCTTTCAGCCAAACCCTAGACTGCAAAACAGTCGTATTTTTTGCGAACGCAAGAGACGCAGTAAATATTCCAACGAGAGGTCTGGAGCGAGTGTAGAAACGGCGAGGGAGAATGGGGAGAGACGCGAAAAAATACGACTGTCCGCTATGCATATATTAAATTCGTTCAAAATTACCCGTTCTTCCAGCAACGGGAAATTCCCATTGGTTTAATTCTGACACAGCCTGTCATCAAATGTCTATCACAACTCATCAAAAAGATATAGACGCCGTATCAGTTTCACAGTAAAACAGAAACCTCGCGGGAAAATGGACGACGTGGACTTGGTATGAAGAATGCTCGCCTCTCAATAGAGTACTAAAGTGTGACGTCATGCTTCCATGGCAACCAAATTTTCTGTTCTAAACAAAGTTTGCCAAGCATAGCATTACAAGCGCGTTAAGCGTGGCTTTCGACTCCTTTTCAGTTTTGCGGCCTTTATTTTTACAGTTTCCCTTATTGATTGAACTGTAATTTTTTTTGGAACTTTGGATGACGTAGACGAATATTTATTCGTTTGAAAGAAGATCCCAATCGTCAACTGAGCAGACAAAGAGCCGAGGTGTTAGAGGTGAAAGATCGTGATGGTTCACTGCTTTGCTCCGGGCTGTGATCATCATTCCGAATCACATACTTGTAAATTCTATGGGTTTCCACATAAAATAAAGAAAAAGGAGGAGTACCAACGCTGGATTCGATTAATAAGGTAAGGTTAATTTATGGTTTGTCCTAGATCTTGTGTTATCAATTAAGTGGCGCTTTCGCGGCGTTTTGGTGTTTGGCTCGTGTTTTGATCTGTGATTTCTTTCAAGGACTGGTATCTCACAAAGTCTTTGCGATAGTATCTTAAATAATATTCTTGCATTTGTTCTGGTGAAAAGGAAAACAGCTGTGATCAGTGAATTACTCCCATGATATGCTTGAAAAACTCAGTAGACTATAAATACATACATTCATTCATTCATGCTTTAACTTGGAAACTGTTTACTACAGTTCATCACGAACGACTGCATTCTCAAAAGAAGAAATATCATTTCCCTTGGCAGTTTGACGAAGGGGAATTTTACTTTGTTCTAGTTCATCATTTTGTAGGCGATACTGTTGCTAATTTTAAATAAACAATATTAGAACTCTCGTTTATAATAGCTTTAGATGTCGCACAGTACTGTAAAAGTGACTAACTAGTTCTACTTAGTGAGCTTATTTTGTTTATATAAACTTACAGAAGAAAAGACAGGGAACCAGGGAATCACTCCAGAATATGCAGTAGTCACTTCAGAGATGGGAAAAAGAGTGCCGGCCCAGAAATTTACACACGTAATGCTGACAAGTTGTTTCCATCAGAAGGATTTCCTCGAAAAAAGAAAAAACAGAGTAGTACTACACACAGCAGTGTACATGACATGGTGCAGGCCATTCGGGACAAAATGGAAGAGGAGGCACCTCCCTTGCAAGAAAAACCCTCAACAAACCAGGTTATTCTTGAAGCCGAACTTGACCTTGCAAAGAGGGAACTTGAGCAGCAGAGAGAAACTGCACAGTACCAGAGAACACATTATTCTGCATCAACTCTTACCACAGATATTCTTCGTATGGAAACTGGACTACCAACAAAAGAAGTTTTCCAGATTGTGGTAAATTATGCCTCTAGATTTAAGGATTCTTTGTCATACTATGCAGGTTGGAGAGTGGAGTCAATTATTTTTGAAGATCAAATTTTAATCACCCTCATGAAACTGAGACAAAACTATACTAATCTCCACATAGCTCAGTTATTCTCTTGTAGTGTTGCTACCATTTCAAATGTAGTTACAACATTTATTCATGTTTTACACGATATCTTATTTGATGATTTGATGACCACTATCCCTTCTAGGGAGAAAAACAAATTATGCTCTCCTTCGTCCTTTTCAATGTTTACTAGCTGTAGAATAGTCATTGACTGTACAGATATTGAAATTGCAGCACCCAGTCTTATGAGTCAACAGAATGAGACATATTCAAGCTACCGGGGCATGAATTCTTTTAAAGTTTTAGTCGGGGTGGCGCCCAATGCAGTTATAACATATGTAAGTAAACTGTATCCAGGATCAATTTCGGATAAGGAAATTGTCAAACAGTCAGGTCTAATGAACCATATGGCAAATGGTGACCTGATCCTTGCAGACAAGGGGTTCTTGATTCAGGACATTGTCCCAAAGGGTGTTTCCGTAAATATTCCTCCCTTCTTAGAGAATGGAAAATTCACTGCCAGTGAGATAAGGGCCACTAAAAACATTGCAAAATGCAGAATTCACGTCGAAAGGGCTAATGCACGGCTGAAGGATTTTAAGATACTAAACTTTATACCCCCCAAATTAAGATGTTATGCTGACAAAGTATTTCAAGTCTGTGCTGCCCTTGTAAATCTTCAGTTTCCACTGATAAAGGAAGGATGTGAAGGGGTAGAATTTGAGTAAGGACGTGCATGTAGTGGGAAAATTGAGAGAGTATTATTGATTAACATGTAGCTTTGATGCTTAGGGGAATAAGACAATCAATCAACCTTGATGTATTGCTTTTGTTTTCTTTAAGCCTGAGGATCAACTTTAAATTTCAACATGGCAGATTAAGCCCATCTATTTGACCTTTATGTTTAGAAAATAAGGGGGCATTCTCTATTTTTGTAATGTGTAGAATAGTAACAAAATAATAGAACATTTGTCTGAAGTCACATATTATGCAGTAGAGCCAGCATTTTCAGCTGTAAACAATTGCAACTCTAATCCTAAATGTTTTAGGAAACACAACATCAAGAATATTTGATAATTCTCTGAATAAAAATGGTTTTGGTTTCATTACTGAGCATGGAAGGTTGCTGTACTTGTTATTGTTTCAGTATTAAACTTGTAAAATGGGAACATGGTACTTCCTGCTGGATTTAAACCTTGCAATAATTCTACAAACTATAGTTCTCCCTCAACAATTTTGGGAAAGAGGTGTTTAAAGTAAAATTCCCTTAGTCTGGTAAGGTTTTCTTCCCAGGATGGATCCTTCTTGATTTCAATAATGACACACCAGTTATTTGTCCAAACAACAAAATAACAATAATTTCGTTTGGCTAAGTACATTTGCCCTTGCACTTGGTGCCAGTAGACATGATTCCTTTTTAGCGAGTATGACCCGTCCTCTTTTTGCTCCAGACAAAATGTCTCACTTTTCAAAGCTTCCTCAATACTCGCATTTCTGAAGGTATAGGAACACTTCGCCTCTAGAACATGGTCTTCACCCACGAATCCATCAGGGGAAGCTCCAAGAACGCCTGATTCGTCAAGCCACACCCCTGTCTCAGCAACTTCAAGATGGGTTTTGGCAGTAAATGTTTTGATGGCTTCAGCCTCATTTGTGACTCCCCATGCCACAGCTTTGACACGTGAAATGTCATATTCTCCCAAGAGACGCTTAATAAGGGATGGGGTGACCCTCTTAGCATTGATGACGGAGCCAAAATTACTTGCAGTCAAACGCCCCTTCCTGACTAAATGCCAGGAGGGATTGTTTCGCTGACCGACAGTTAAAGAACTGATTTGATTTACAATTTCTTGCTCTACCTTTAATTTTCGTTTGATAAACTCAAGTTGTTCAGCAGCAGTAGATAAGGTGAGAAATTCTTCGGAAAAATAACCTCTTCCACTGTTGAGACAGGTAGATCCCCCAGTTGTTTTGGCTCAGGGCTTAACAGCCAGCATAGGCCAGTGAACTTTCCATACGCTCGGAGCTCTGAATACAGCGCTTCTCGATCTCCTTGATTTGGTTGTCGGAGTAAGGCTGTATATCCTGGCTTTGCTGGAGGAAACATTTCAGCAATAGATTTCTGAGAAATATCAGGTGCATTCCGTTTTTTCCATGAACACTCAACATCAGTCCGACTCCAGTTATAAATTCCGTAGATGAACAGAGCTGCAGCATGGCTGCATTTATAAACTCCCCGAGGACACTCGCACTCGCTCGATTTAATCGCATTGTTTTGGTCAAGGTATATCTAAAAAGAAAATTATAATACACAAAGTTTAACAGTAGTTTTCTATAAGCTTTCTGCTCAATGTTGGCCATTTACCGCATTTCACTTACCGTCACATTATACACTTTTTTCTTCATACTAGCGTGAACTTGTCCCTTCAAAACACCTTGACTTGCACTAAAGCTTTCCACATGGTTTGATTTGAAGTGATTTTCACCTCTTGAAACGGATTTATTCTCATTTTCGAAGAAAGAAAGCAGGGACGCAATTGTCAGCACCGACATCTTGCTTCCCGTGCGTTTGTTTAGAACAGAAAATTTGGTTGCCATGGATGCGTGACGTAACTGCTTTAGTACTCTATAAGCAGTGTTCTCCAAGTCACAAGTTTTAATATTTTAGGTTTATTTAACACAATTTCTAGTGTTCTCAATCACTGTCAAAAATCCCACGTTATCGAAATATTGTAAATTAACATTCATGCCTAGATGATCACTTCGGAATTTCCGGTGTCTATCACGTTCTCTAATTGATATGTTGTTCATAATACCCTAAAGATTCAGGAAACGAAACCGACAATTACTTAAGTTCACGCAATCAACGACTATAATTTTCAGTCTCCAACATTGGGATACGCTTGCGAGCGATTTAGGATATGTTTTGAAATCGGAGCAAAAAAAAGCTGTGGAATCGCCTCTCAAAGGAAGAGATGTTTTTGGTATGCTGCCAACGGGCTTTGCAAAAAGCCTGATATTTCAGCTGTTTGTTTTGGCGAAAAACAGAGCCTCCAACTCGTCAAATGCATCTTCAGTCGAACGCCCGACAATTATTGTCATTTGTCCGCTCAAACGCATTATGGAAGAGCAGATAACATCAAATAAGTTTAGCCTTTCTGCCGCTTAACTAACATTTCCAAACTGCGTTTTAAAACAACCGCACAATCTGCAATTGTCAGACGCTGTCGCTTCTTTTGGTTTTCTTCCTCTACGTGGGGTGGGTTTTTTCGGTGTTGACTCATTGAACAGAAAAAACAAACGCCTTTCCTTTCCAAAACACCACTGAATCGAACGTACGAAACTTCGCGCCTTCCGAATAGCGAAGAGAAAACGACTGAACATGACAACACAACTAATTTCCCGCGAAAATAAGGCATACAATGTATCAAATTTAAGATGTGGTTGGAGCTGTCAAACAATTCTGACACCTTAGTGACATTATTCGAACCCCTGCTTAGAACAAATTTGTTGTATGAAAAGCCGACAGTCGGTTTCTCGCCTCACATGCCCTACGGGCGTGTGAGGCTCGCGCGCTTCACACGCGAGGATCACGCTTACGGCGCTTCGCGCCTTCCGAAAATGAAAGAAAACGACTGTTTTGCAGTCTAGCCAAACCCACACAAAGATCGCACACTCAGAGTCCAGTTTTCCACGAATCGTTCGCTTAATTTCCCTATCAATTTCACAATTTTAGGTCTTTCACCTTCCAACCAAGTAAGGGATAACTGCCTCTCCCCTCCCCATCCATGTCCACTCCATTGGATTCTCAATTTATTATTTATTCATTTTATTATCATTCGTATTAAGACGGAATCCACCAGAAGTTCGAGTAACAAGTGGACAAAAACCTTGTATCAAGATTATATACATCGTATTGCAAACTTCAGTACGACTGTTTTAAATATCTTCTCAAAAAAAAAAATCATTTCTAGCAACACCAAACATCTAAAACAACTGTTGAACTTCGTAAGAAACACTTGAAAGTACTGGTGAAATGAAACTGTGGATGAAATTTTACCTGTGTTTGCACAATTTCTCTGAACGTTGAAATTTTGAAATTTGTCTTGTTCCCATGGGAAATTGTTTTCGGTGTTATTTCAGGCAAATATTTATATCTTTAGCTTTCAGGAAATGTAAAAAGGACTGTAAAATACTTAAAATTGCTCTGGTACAAGATTTTTGTCCACTAAAAACTGAAATTACTCGATTTTCTATCGGATTTTGTCTTAAGTAGTTCTGTCTTTCTTATACCATTTTTGTATATCTTTAATATTTGCAGGAAACTATTATCAGCTCAATAGTGTTTCCACGCTTTCCACCACCAGCAATTAACGTATTTCTTGCCTTTGTAATTGCACTTATCTGCATATCACAACTGACCTTGGTGAGAACAGTTCCTAATACGTTTGCTACATGTAGCTCATTTGTTATTAAATTAAACGTTTAATTTAAGGCCAAGACACACCAGGCGACAAGTCGCAGCAACAGGTCTCTGTGACAAGTCGCTTCGTGTGTACTACTTGCAAAACAAGTCGCTGTGACACAATGCCTGTTGGTCCACATGCAGTGATCTCATGTGAGAGGGAACGTGAACTAGTTTTCTAATTCAATATGGCAGACCATATGATGCTCTCTGATTGGTTCATTTATATTTTGTTGCATCAACTTGCTGCCAGAAGTTTTAACACACGGTGCAACAATGCTGCTTTCGCTAATTTTGTTGCTGCAATCAGTCGCACAAATTCAAACTGGTTTGAATTTTTGCAACTGATCGCAGCGACAAAATTCTGCTGCAGTGACAATGATTTTCACAAAATCAACTTTGTCACACAAGGCGAATTGTTGCGGCGACTTGTTCCTGCGACGTGTCACATCGACTCATCACTTAGTGTGTCCCAGCCTTTAGGAAAAACTGTTTACAAGTACTGTACATGTACAGTACATGATGTGACTCCAACTGGCAATGATGGGTCCTCAAACAAATCATCATTCTATTAATAATCCCTTAACTCCTCAAGCACTGAGGATGCCGTCATTTGACTGAGTAAACTCATCTGGCATTAGACAGAGTAATCTCTGTTAAGTCCAGGGGTCAATTAATGGGTTAACTGAACTCTGTTCTCATGCAGTGTTTAAATTTGTTTTAGTTAAAAAACTTGGCTGCTATCACTTTGCAACAACATCTGTGAGGGCTCTTCTATAGAACTGGATTTATCATAACTCAAATCAGGGCGCGACGAAAGTGCTGTCCGATAGCCCGGGGCTACTGGAATGACTTGTCGGGCTAGCGTTTTCTTATCGCAGCTTGCCCGACGGGCAAGCACCGTTGGTTTCTCTTTTCTGATGATAAATTGAGCTTTTATACCACAAAGTGTGTAGAAGAAGCTCCTGAGAGAAAATGATAACGTTATGAGACCAAATTATCGTAGCGTGACAACGTTCTGCGCCGCATTTTAGTTGCGTCCGTAAATAACGTCATGACTTTTTCTGCTTACATAGCGACCGAAATATATTTTTGAAATGACAATCTTTGCCGACTGACAGCGTGCAGTGCGAGACAATCAGTCTAATTAAATTCCAGCCAAGTCACGGTGCAGTGGATTTTCTCGGAAATTTAGGTGCGTTTCGTTGGGAAACTATTGTTATTGCGCATACATTCTGCGCATCTCGAGATAATCTGGTTTCCTACCGTTGATGCTTACTAATACAGGGATGTTATTGCGCGACTTAAAACTATCCGGAAAAAGTAGATCTTAGTAAATACTCTTGGTATCCAAAAAGAAAATTGCGGGTAACCAGGCATTTTTGAGAAATAATTATTTAAGATTCAGTTTGAGAAAAAAACGCCATACATTGCTTTGTATTTTAAAGCTTTTTACAAATATTATTCATGAATTATCTTTGAAAAATGGGTGGTTACCCCCCATTTTCTTTTTGGATTTCCATAACACTTGTTAAGATCTACATTTCCTACATAATCATGAAACGGGGCAAAAATACCCTTAAATAGTAGGCACCGTCCTTAAATACATCTGATTATTCTTTATGAACAATTTAATGTCGGGCTAGCTCGTCAGACCTTCGGGCTAGTAACCTCAAGTAACAGCTTGCCCGAAGGGCAACTTCATCTTTTCATTTTCATCTCACCCTGTCAAATCCCATACATGGGGCTCTATGATCAATTCGCCTTCTCTAATCAGAACAATTCATGTTCATGTGCTTCCTGGCATTTCATGGTGTTTACACAACAAAAGACGTGAAGAATTATTTTTATCACCAATTTATTAATTATTTCGGCATGTCAAAGTACAGTAGTGTATTTCGTAGGGAAAATACATGTACTTTTATAGTGGTCACTCATACTCACAACAGAACTTTGTCCTGTCAGACAATTCTCCAGTTACGTTATCCTATTCTTCTGCTATGTGAAGTCTTTATGAAAACCCTAAAGAGGTACCGGACGGGTATTTTTGTATTTCTTTACAGATATATTGGTACAGACAAGGAGATGTAGACCCCAAGTTTAAAAAGATGATTTACTTTAACTCTGTGACAACTATTTTGCTGTGTGTATGTGCAAATATTTACTTTCATAAGTCTTGTTTATGACATAAATGGAATTTGTCGATGAAGATTTCCATCCCTAAGATGCATGCCAAGGATACATACAAACACAATCAGCAATGGATGGCTGTGGTCTGTAAATAAATGTGTGCTCCATGGATTTCACACCAGTCTGTAATTATCATGAAATAAAAATATCTTGAACTTAGTTTTATGAAAATAAAAGTTTCAGAGGAAAATACTGTACTCAGTGCTGTAGACGATGTGGCACCAAAAACACTTTATCCATTCACTCACCAGGATGCCCCCAGTCGATGATAAAATTCTCCCAGCATTAGACACAGTAAAATCTGTGAAGTCTCACTCCCAGGGGGTTGACGGGTTAATGGGTTAACTGAATTATGAAGGTTGTGTTCTATCAGGATCAACCGTTTTTAGTTGGTTGGGTTGGTTGGGTGTTTTAGTGTTCTATTCGGAAAAAAACTGTTTTCGGTTGGTTTGGTTGATCAACTTTTTCAACCGGCATCAAACTAGGTTGAAACGGTTTAAAAAGCATTGGCAGCGACCACTGTCGTTTACGTGGGCCATTTAAAGTCTGCCGCAGGCTCCTGCCGTGTTGCTTTCCCTCAACTTGTCAACGCTGAGACATCTGGTAATAACTATTTGCAGGAGTTACCACGTTTCAACCGAAAACGGTTGGAAAAGTGTTCAATTGGGAAACCTCAACCACTTCAACCTAAACTGGTTGCAGTTGAAAGGGTTGATCCCAATAGAACACAACCTAAGTAACCCTGGGCCTGTTTCTTGAAAGGTGTTTTGGGCCGAAAATCCATTTTACAAAACCACCATCCACTTGTTTTGATAGTTTGACAGGCTGGCCTTTGAACACGTTCTCTCGATAACAAAAAGCAAAATGATTGAGGAGTTTGATGATGTCAAACTTCTCCATTCCTAAGATACAGAAGCAATTGTGACATCTAAAAATGGCCCAAAAAGTTTTTGGACTTACGAGAAACACGCCCCTGGCCACAGTTGTTCAAAAATGGATAGGGCTATCCACTGAATAAATCACAATCCTATGGATAACCTAATTGGGTCTAATACTTTAAGCACTTAAATCCTCCAGATAGGCTGGAGTAATTTATCCTGTAGATAACACCTTTGTTTTGAAGCCTGTTGTGACATTTTCAGATTAACTGTTGATTGTGGTCTTTAGTTAATTCACATTGTGACTTGATTCCCAGCTACCTAATGTCAAATATTTTGTGAAACAAACCCTTAATAATATTATTAAGCCGACAGAATCTTTTGAGAAAATATACTACTTTCCTCCAAGAACAAAGCAAAGCCTCATGCCAAAATGGTCACTGTTCAAATAAAATTATTGTAAATCTCTAATTTTCAGCTTAAAAGGCAGCCAATGCTAAGTTTTATCCAAACAAAATTTAATTGATACAGAGGCCATTTTAGGGCAAGGTGCCTTTGCTTGAACTTTTCAGGTTTTGCAGTTTGTTAATTTTTTTCTTTATTGTGATCATACCGATCATTTCACAACTGTCATTTCCTGAAATATTTGCACAGGTGTCCAAGACATGATGTTCATTTAAAAAACAAGGGTGTTGTCAATATCAGTTACACAATACAATAAACACCTGCATAATTAAAAACACTGATTTCAGGTTTCAGGCTGATCGTGTTCTTAAGGATGCTCGAAATAGTTTCTCCTTTTTTCAAACAAATAAACATATTCTGTCCTTAGATACAGTTAGGGCAATCATATCAAGACGAAATTTGGCCAGGGTATTAAGTACCTATCGTAGATTTCTCACATTATGTTTTCCTCCAAAATAATGTTACCATGGCAACGATATTAGGCATTTCTTTGAGCCTTAAAATCAACATATGTTGTCCTTTTTGAAGAAACGAGACGGTGAAATTTTCCCATTCAGCGTTACCAGATAATGTTAGAAATACTTTCTAAAATATTTAAAATTCAACAAAATCTGTAGGTCAGTTTTTCAGAAAAATAAGTTTTTTTGAATTGTGACTCTAATTTTTTTTTTCACCTACAGAATTTTTTTAAATTTTAAAGACAAACGGTTTAAATTAATCTAAGCTAACATGCAAAAAATGGAAAAAATTCACCGTCCAGAAGCAGAGATATAAACGAGTAAAGTTGCAAAATCACGAAAAATTAGGGGGTTACAAGATCAGCATTTACGCATGCGTCACCCGCTCATTCGAGTCCGCGCGTGAGTGGAGCTACAGGTCAACACAACAGATTTAAGCGACTATTAAACCGTTTAAGTAGAATTTTCGTAGTTTTCGTGAATAGGAGATGCCTATTTATATTCCATGTATATTGGAATTGGAGAAAGGTAAGCGAAATTAGCGGTATTTGTTTATTTCTGGTGACCCATTTGAATCACGAGCTGACGCAAGCAGCTTACGAATTGCGTGTGTGGCTTACGCGCGCGCGCTCAGCTGAAAACCCTTTCGAGCCTCCTTAAGGGGTGCTTAGTAAGAAATCAGCCTGGAGGTGTTCTTAAAATGTTCTTACAATTAATTTCACAAATACTTCAAATTGTACATTACTAGAGGTTTAATTGACATACAAGCCTTTTTAAAATCTAATTTATTTCAAAGTTTGTAATGGTCATGAACACCATAATTACTTTGATCACTTACTGTACTGTAAGTTTTCCTTAATCTAATGCCCTTTCCCTTTATATTAAGAATGTGTTTCATTTATCAGGCTGAATTTGTTCTTATTGGTGCTTTATTGGCCAAATTTCAGCCTGATGTTCTTAATCCACTTGTTCTTATATGCGGGTGTTTACCATAATTATTAGCCCAGGGGGGCTCACATATGAAAGGGGAGGGATGCTCGTCATCTCGCTTAGGGGTGAAAATTTTGGTCTCACTTAGGGTGTTCTGGGGAAAACGGCATCATGTATAGCCTACATTTAGCCGTGAAGGTCTTGTTTAGGGTTTCACGCAAAGAGATATAATAATGTATATTTAATATGTTTTAAATATGGTCTATTTTTCGAGGTCAAAAAATCGGGGCCAAGCCCAGATTGGTCTCCTTTAGGGTTTCAATTCAAAATTTCTGATGAGCAACCCCACCCCTTCATATGCAAATTCCCCCCCCCCCCCCCCCTTCCTCCCCAGAATATTAGCTGGAACTAAATATTACATAAAACATCCTAATCTTGTAAGATTAATATCCCACCTTCCCCTTCAGGAATGTGGTATCACTGGTTATTTTAGATAGAAAACAACAGAATATGCCTTCATTATTGGGACATGGAGAATTATTTTATCACCAAATTATTAATTTGGGTGTGTCAAAGTAGTGTATTGACCCATTGAGTGGGTGAGTGATTGACCCATTGACTCCCAGGGGTTCCCCATTGACGAGTAAGACTGTCTGGTGTTAGACAGAGTAAAATATTAAGTCTGGCCAGCTTAGGCTGGTTTGGGTGTCAAAACGTTAGGCAAAAATAGAAAAATTAGAGCTATTATTTCTTTATGTGACAATATGTTTGTACATGCTGGTACAATATTTTGAAGCTGTAAGGCAACACATAAACAGAAACAAAGCAAATAAACAATAATGTTAAATCAATAAAATAATTGTAACCATTGGTAAATTTGTTGCTACACTGTACCACTCTTGACATTAAAATTAAAAGGTGCTATGGAAATGCTCTATCTCGAGCATCCAGTACAATTCAACGTACAATGTAAAAAAGCAATTCTGTGTTTTCATCTGTCGCATTGAAAGATAAAATTATTATCATCATAAAATGCATTTTGACATAACTCTTAAATCAGCATTAGCCTGTTGCAGGCTCTCAGTGGGCTGGTACAAAAGACAGGTCATTGTTTTACCAAATTACACCTGTCCATTTACTGGCATTAGGCCTAAAAACGTTTGTTTAGGCCTAAGGTTAGCTTTTAATGAATGTTTGGTTTCTTTCTATATTGGTAAAACAATGACCTGTGACCTGTGATTTGTAACTGCCAGCTCTCAGTTGGTGGGGACAAGCGAAAAAAAAAAAAAAGTCCAGATCAAGGAAAAAGCGAGAGCAAGAAGAAAAAGGTAGAGTGCTGGGTCCTGCCACCCTCCGTCTCCCCAGTACTCTATCGTTTTGTTTTATCGCGCTCGATTTTTCTTGAGCCAGACCCTTTTTCACCCTCATCCCCGTCAACAGAGTAAATAAGTGACGACAAAACATTTTTTGTTAGTGACCAGTAATTGTAATCAGGACGCAAGGGTCACATAAACACAGCTATAAACAGGGTTAACATGTACCGTAACTGCAAGCCCACCGAGAAGTGTTTAACTTGTAAGCAAGATATGGCCCTCCAGTGTGAATATCCATACAGGTCAATGTCCCACTAATACAAGTATCGTATCCCTCAATATACTTTAACCCATTGACTTCATAGATTTTACTCTGTCTAAAGTTAAATGGGGAGTGGTGGTTCATGAATCAGTGGGTTAATAATAAATTATTAATTTTTACAACAAGCACCTGACTCCTAAAGAGATCATTCAAAGTATAACAAACAACTTCAAAAGGAAAAGAAAATGTCTATGTTGAAATGACATAATTATACTTTTTACTTCATATTTTTTTTGTTAAAAACAAAAATAAACAAGAAAATTACATTGGATAAGTAAAGTCAACAATGCAAGTATTAAATAACTTTATCTTTGTCCTATGGCATCGCAGGTGACAAAACGAAAGAAAGAAAAAATCATCCTTGGTAGATGTCTGTTACACGTTTATCACTCGGCTGAGCTTTTGAATCCTGTTCAGAAGTAGATCACCCTGTTTTATAGTTGCCTGAAAAAAAAAACAATACTTTCAAAATAATAATTATTATTAAAGGTGCTTTGACTATTGACATGAGGTGTGAAATGTCCACTGATTGCCGAATTTTTGTGCTCAGCAATGCGTTGATGACGGTGTCAGGCTGTGTACCCGACGTACACGGTAATCTGCATTACACAATGTGATGATCGCAATATGTTTGATTTAAAGGTGACCATTACATACAAAATTATTCATCAATAATATTTATACCTGATACTGCCAATTCTTGTGATCAGGCCTGCAAAGGCAATAGTTGGTTTTCAATCAATATTCAACATCTACTGGTAATAATGATGATGATGATAATCATTATTGTAATTATTACTATTACTAATAATTATTCAATTTATTAATAATTCACTTAAGAACTGTCTTTTGGACGTCTAAGGGTTAATGGGCAGTTAATGGTGAGTGATTAATACATACAGCTAAATATCAGTCTGAGATAACATTCTCCTGATAGACGGGTATACATGTATAAATCTATCGATTGATTTTCTTCATTTAAATGCCTCGGATTTGAAAAATAATGCCTCAACACTGAATACATGATTGTATATATGAAGAGAATAAGTAGTTTACGATATTTGCATCAGAGTTGAATTACATTCTACGTAATTCTCAGCTTTTCCAGAAAGATTTTTAAATGTGATACAGCACTGCCACCCTCATCATAAACACCAAAATAAATTACTTGCTGGATGTTGAATCCTAAATGACTTGAGGACGGTGCCTACTAATTCAAAGGTATTCTTGCCCTGATTTATGATTCTGCAGGAAAGGTAGATCTACCCAAGTGTTATTGAAATCCCAAAAGAAAAATATTAATTGGGGATAACCACGCATTTTTCAAATTCACTAACAATATTTGCAAAAAGCTCTAAAATACAAAGCAATGTATGATGTTCTTTCTCAAATTGAAACTCAATTATCTCTAAAGAACGCATGGTTACACCAATTTTTTCTTTGGATACCAAGAGTACTAATACTAACATCTACTTTCTGTGCATAGTTTTAAACCGCGCAAAAATATCCCTGCATTAGTAAGCATCACCGATAGGAAATCCGAGTATCTGGAGACGCCAAGAATGTATGCGCAATAACAATAGTAGGCACCGTCCTTAATTAACCCAAATTTGACTCATGAGTGTGAGACTTAAAATTATTCCTCAACTGTGGGCTTCCTGTGGCGCCTGAAGAGTGAATGGGTTAACCAGTC
This sequence comes from Montipora foliosa, assembly GCF_036669935.1. Lineage (NCBI taxonomy): Eukaryota > Metazoa > Cnidaria > Anthozoa > Scleractinia > Acroporidae > Montipora > Montipora foliosa. The sequence goes on from NC_090875.1 coordinate 29,838,302, forward strand.
AAAAACTATGTTGCCTCCATAATTAAACGCATTGACTCCCCGGAGTTAGACGTAACAGATTTTACTCTGTCTAACGCTAGACGATTTCACTTTCATGGGTTAATCCATCAATCAAGATGAAGAGTGAGTCTTCACCACATGACTACATTGGAGTGAACTATCATCAAAATCAATAACAAAAGCACCTGTTGGTTTCCACAACTCCTCCAACTTTATCAATTTTGCAGTTCAGTCTTCCAGCTGCTATGAACCTTGAAAGTTCTCTACAAACAACAAATTAACAAATAAATCTGTTATGCCTAATGTCGCACGGGTTACCTTCCTCTATAGGAATTCAATTCAGTACTATACTGTCCTGACTCAGTGAGCAAACTGTGCTTAGCCTACCTTTCTTTCAAAAACCACCCCCATTATAATGTGGCATAACCCCTTTAACAATTATTATTATTCCATGAGCAGCCATGTTGGCTATAACCAGTCTCATATCCAAGTTCAACAGTTGAAATCTGAAGTTGAAATCAGTTTCCTTATTAGGTCATGTGATAATTATATCAGCTGACAACCAAGGTTGAGTAAACCAATCAGGAAGCTTGAAATGCAATATATCCAAGGTCGAAAAAATAATAATAACTGTTATTCCAAGAGATTCCCAGAAAGTAACCTCAGCCAAGAGCTCCCCACAAACATGGACTTACCTGTCAATAAACTCCTCACTGACTCCAAAGGCATTGGCCATGTACTGCAATGTCAGACTGCGATATGACTCCAGCAACTGTGTGTAGCCATGAATTCTCATCTCTCTGACGTAGTACCGACAATGTGGTGACAGCAACCTGTCTTGCTTTAGGATATCCTCCACTTTTGCTGTGTTGAGAATGGAAAGGATACTCAAATTATTGTAATTACCGGTACATGTGTATTATAATAATAATAATAATAATTTATTATTATTATACATTAGCCTAACTTGATTAATGGTTTCACACAATTAATCAGCTTATTTGAACACGTCTCGGTATGGGGCATACAATACAAAATGCGCACCTGCAATAAATAATTATTACTACATGAATGATGTTTTGGACGTTAATTTTTCCTCAGCACTTTATTGACATTTACAGTTTTTTCTTAAGTTTTGCATGTTCACTGCCTAAGAACTAAGGTTCACACCGCACAAGGATGGCAAAAAAATTTCAGTGCTTTCATCTTCTCAGTCATGTGGAAAACTGAGTTTTGTAAGCCATTAACTTATGTGTAAGCCATTTTAAAGGAGTCTTAAATTAAAGCCAAAAGTTGATAAGTGACCAATGCACATGCAAAGCACACACACTTTTTTGCATTAATGCAATCATGTTAACATGTTCAAAAATACACAGACTAGAAACAGAAATGACAAAGAAATGCAGTAACTGTAGCCGTACATGTAAAGGGATCATTGTCTTTAGGACAAAGCAGCTATTTCAAATAGCACTGCTCCGCAGCTCACATTTTAAACACCCATTTTAATAATGATTATTACATGTGTAATGGTGTTGAACATCAGCATATAAGTCTAAGCACCTATTTTATTTTAAGTTAGTCTAACTAACCACATTATGATAATTATAATTTATTCTTATTATTATTAGTTACATGTAAGTGCATTCGACTACAGAGCATTAATCAGGAATTCTACAGAAACAGCCACTGTTGCTAACACTTTGCTTGAATGGATTTTTTGTACAGTCCTTCCAAAGCAATGGATGGTAATAAAAGCACCCATTCGAGCACTGGAAATAGTCAACATTAATTTGCATTAATTTTGCATGCAAACATGTTTTAACCTGTTGAGTTTCAAACTAAAACTAGTGTACATGTCAACTACAGTTACTGTGTAGTTTTTGCTTACACGTCGACGTCAGACTTTGAGCAGTACTGTACATGCAGTCAAGGATGCAAACGAAGTGCATATGGAACTTGTACAAATGTACGTCCATGGCCGCTAGTTTTTCAGTGATTACAGAACTGTTGTGTGTTACCCTCTATAAATAAAGTATATTATTATTATTATTATTATTATTATTATTGTTGTTGTTGTTGTTGTTGTTGTTGTTGTTGTTATTATTAATATTATTATTATTATAGCACAGTTAGTTATACCATCATGGCTAATGATGTTCACAGTGACTTTGCTACTTTAATATTTTATTTTAGTATTACATGTAATTATTACATAGGTGATTATTGAAAATTCTCTGCGCTGATTGGTTGCTGATGGTATTACACAATCACCTAAGTGGTATTGTTAAATAACTTACCTAATGCAAGAAAGAAATCAGCATAATGACAGTTGTATAAAGACAACAGGAACTGACTGGCAATTGGCAGTTGATGAAGAACTTCAAGAATCTCAGCACCATTTACAACCTTCATTCAATAAAAGGTGACAAAAGATAAATACGGACAATAATTATTATCAATGTGCTATATAACCTTGAAACGTTGATAAAGAAACATTCAGCCAACCTTCGTTCTGAGATCAACACGTTCAAGTGCAATCATGCTGGCAAGCACAGTATAAGTGACAAACGTCTTGTAGTCCATAAGCTCATACGATGTAAATGTTGATATGCTGTCCAAGAAGTTATTCGCAGCAGATTTGAAGTCACGGATGGATAAAAAGTATATCCCTTGATAGACTTTGAGTCTGTTGCGCCGATCCCAATCACCTCCTTCTTCTATTAACCTTTTTTTAAAAATAAAAAACAAAAACAAAAACAAAAAAAAGTGTAGCTGTTATTTTAGATAATTTAAAACTTACAGTACATTTAATTTATATGTACTTCTATCATTTGCATCTTTTCAAGGAATTAATTTAATAATTATGATATCATTATTAACCCATTGGTCCCTAGGAGTGTCAGACTTAACAGATCTTACTCTGTCTAATGCATTGCCAAATTATTTTACTTGTCAACTGGGGCACATTACATTGTGTTTTACATGTACATGTAGGTGTCAATGGGTTTACTACTGTTCCATTATCTCAGCTGGTACTGTAAATTAGTTTTGATAAGGCAGTATCACCAAAGCATGCAACAGTTGACTCCCGTAACAGATTACAGTAATACATGTACGTAACTATACAGTACTGTGTGTAAAAACAGAATGAAGTCTGTACATTAGGTTGCATGTGCTAGACTACATGTAATAAAGAAATGGCACTAAATTTTTCCATGATCATTAATTTTTTATAAGAATGATATTAAAGAAAATCCTGTACTAATCATACTGCTCAACCAGAAAATGATTGCCGACAGAAAATATCTGTAAGAATTCCAAATATTAATGTATCAAATCTCAACTGAAAATCAAGAAAGTTCTTTCCATAGTCATGAATAATCATGCAATGACTTGCATGACAGCATAATATCCACAGATTTTGCTTGTGATTGGAATGTACATGGCACTCTGACCAAAGAGAAGGAATTCTATTATTATATAGGCAGAAAAAGTTGGTTATTTATGACCAAAATAACATTCTGCAAAGTTTACTAAAAGTTAACTCACATTTTGGCTTTATCTATGTTTCGTGTGATCAAGTCATTGTCCAGATAGAATAGCCCAATGCGAATTTGATAAAAAATTATGTCCAGTTTATAACCCAGTGCAACAGCTTTGTCATAAGCCAGGCGAAAAACACTCAGAGCTTTCTCCTGGAAAGAGAAAAAAATGTA
>NC_090875.1:29852017-29864517 GCF_036669935.1 Montipora foliosa
AAAAAAAAAAAAAAAAAAAAAGAAACTTGTTGAATTGGATTGCACGCCCAGCACGTGCGTTTTTCACTTTTCCATTGCTTTGCCGTCGTCGGCAAAACAATAGCTAAATGAACCTGCCAACGGCTTGTTCAGGAGAGCCGAATTTTAAACATGTTTTCAAGGTATCAAAACCAAACTGCCTGTGAAGTTTGACGCCTTAAATCCTCTCCGTCCTTGAGATACAGAGGGAATTGTGACACCAGAAAATGGCCCGTAAAGTTTCGGGACCTTCGAGAAACGGCCGCCAGACCACAATGGCAGAAAATCCATGCCTCACTCTTTGCGAAAAAATAATATAATAGGACAGTTCCGAGTTCATGTCTGCTTCCTCTTCAAAGCGAGTTTAAGTGCGAAGTTTTTCTTATGAAAATTAGTTTTCATTCAAATGTAAAGTAGAACTAATTACCATCACAAAAAGTTCGCACTTAGACTCACTTTGAAGAGGAGGCAGACACGAACTCGGAAATGGCCTATCCGGTGTTGTGGTCTGACCTTATCTGGACGGGGGCATCTTTCACTTCCTAAAATTAATAGGCAACTTCGTGGTAAGCAGTCTGGCTAAAGTCCCCCACAAATTATTGTAAAATTAGTACTGAGAAGCCCCGAGGGAAGAGACTAATAGAGGTTTTGCACGGCAGCCATGTTGCATGGCCGGAACAATAGGTTCTTTTTCTTATGGGAACAAATGTTCTTTCTTATGCAAACATTTTCATTGTTTCTGCCATGCAATATGGCTGCCGTGCAAAACCTCCATAGCTTCACTTCACTTCACTTCGTAACACCGATCATTGAGCTAGAAAAACTCCTGGAAGCTATTACAAACCCTTTCTTTGGATAGCTCGGCACTTACTCTTCGGTCAGTACATTGACAACAACAGATTTCACTAAATTACTAAATTGTTGTTTTTTTGAAAGGTATTTTTGGGCAGAATAGCAGCATTTGTCGCTCCATCGTACCAAATACAACCACCCGTTGATCCATCACAATTGAGTAGGGAACCCGTGCAGGTGAGGATACGATGCTTTTTTTCTCTTTCATGAACAGCTTTCGACTCCTGTCTTGGGAGCATTGTTCACGTGACTGGTCTCACATTTATTTTCCTCTTCGAAATTCTGACCCTAACCTTCTAATACCTTGTATCTTTCAACGGAGGCTGTCGAAGCGATGTGTCTTGTCAGTGTTTCCATGCTTAAAAACCCGTCAGTTGACCTCATGATGGAGTCGAAAGCTTGTTTTCATGACGGATGGTTTTTGAATCCGGAAGTTTCTTTTATCCTGACATTTAAGAGTTTAACGAATTACGGCAGATATTTACTAGAACTACAGGTAATTACACATTACTTAAGTACGTTCGAGTAAGAAGTTTTACAGAAACAGTCACTTTTGTGAACTCTTTGTTTGGTTTTAGATGAAACTATTCGAGTTCGATATACCAATATTCAGGCATGGCTACCAGGCCTTATGTTCAAATCTGTTTTCTTTATTTGTCTCACAAGTCTCAGGGGAGATTTCTAAACAAAATAACAATAATATTCAAATTTAACCATAAAGCTTCGTAGCCTTGTATCGAACGTGGCCTTTTGCACATGCACTCGTTCCGAGGGCTGCTCGTTTTCATTTGGGTTCGCATGAGATCGAGGTGAAGTGCTCCAGATACTTTTAACGATGTCCCAACAATGCGACAAAAATGTTTAAAATTTCGACGAACGTTAATTCGGCAAATGTTTATTTCCAGAAACTACATGATTATTATACGTTCTCCTTCGTCGAACGCAATAGTCATTTTTACTTTATGCTGTAGGTCGAGAAGTACGCCAACGATCCGCTGGTCTGGCACGAGGGTTTGAAAGCAAAATGGACAGCTGAAATTTTAGAAGCTATGAACGATATTCAGAAGAACGCTTCCAAGATTACAGTACCATATTTGCTCGTCCATGGCGATGATGATCAAGTTGTCTTGATTGACGGTTCACATTTTCTGCAACAACATTCACCAAGTACCGATAAAACATTCAAGGTACGTGCAAACTTGGTGAAATGTGATTTGGAGTGCGGTACGCACAATTATGCAACTTGAAATTCAAGCATAATTAATTAGACATAAATTAACGCGGAGTGCATAATTAGGAGGAATAAAATGTACGCTGAGTGAATTCACTAAAAATAGTTTTCACCTGTTAATTTATTTCTTCCAGTTAATCTATGCAGGCAAACTGAATCACTTCGCATAATTATGAAAGATATAAGTCAGGTCTTGCGGGAAAATAGTGTTATTAATATTTTATTAAGTGTTTCAACATCAAAACTTAAGTTGAGGAAAACATTGTGATCATATGATGAAGAAGAAGAATTTCCGAAGAGCAAGACTTTTAAAAGGGTCTTCGATGTAGATCAAGGATGTAAGGAGGCTGGAGGACATAAAAAAATCTGTGGTTTCCAGGATTCGGTATCGGATTGCGATTTTTTCTCCCTTTTATGAAGTTTTTTATAGCGGAGTCTGGTTAACTTATTGTAAGAATAAATAACCCTGGAGCTCCGCTTTTCGGCTTCGCTACATCTACAAATTATCTTCGGGTGCAAGACTGCACAAAGGAGGATTAAGTTTGGTATTTAATGGCGCGAGGAGTAACAACTTGAAGGTGTTACTCCACAAATATTTGTGTAGATATCCGTATTAAACATCAATAAATATACAATTGGTGGCTTAGCCGAGCTTCATCGTTTAGCAAATGGCAATAAAAAGTTACAAGCAATGAGTAAGCCATTATTCGAACTACAACTAGCTGTTAGTGTTAGTAAAACGTAAGCAGCAAGCTGTCTTATGTACAATCCCGTTCCCAGAACCTTCGTTACCCTTGTCCAGCGGAACGGGCGCGGGACCAAAGCCGGAACCAGAAAACTATGTTTCCGGCTGATTAACTGCGCGTGCGTGAGTGGAGGAGGTCAGAAATCTGACCCCAGTTCAAAGGGTGGATAGCGCTATCCACTGGATAAATCACTATCCATTGCACATCTCAATATGGGCTTTGCTAGTGTTTAATCCGCTGGATAGCATTATCCACCTTTTGAACAACCAAGGCATGGAGTTCACCTTGTCATGATAGCGCTTACTTTTCACTCGCAAGATGAGTACACATGAGCATAAACACAACACATCTCCTACGGCACTTGAAGAGTTTGAACTGCGGAGGATCAAAAATAACGAGAGATATTTTTACCAATCAAAAAAAGACTTCAGTAGGTGTGTCACGCAAGTGAGAATTTGGAAATTCAAAATGCTGTATTTTCAAAAACAAAAACATTACGGAACTTGATGAAATGGTATATGAAATGAATCATATGAACTGCGGATATGAAATCAAGTGAAGCTATCATCTTCGCAGTTATGAACGCAATTTTTGCAATTGCGTAGAGAAGCCTGAAAAATTCAGGGCTTCAACGGGGTTTGAACCCGTGACCTCGCGATTCCGGGACCATTCTATGCTACACCGATTCCGGGACCATTAGAACCCACAAATGACCAGCTCCCAACGTCAGTGGCTTCAGAGCTCAGTTGGTTAGAGCGTCGCACCGGAATCGCGAGGTCACGGGTTCAAACCCCGTTGAAGTCCTGGATTTTTCAGGCTTCTCTACGCAATTGTAAAAATTGCGTTCATAACTGCGAAGATCATAGCTTCACTTGATTTCATATCCGCAGTTCATATGATTCATTTCATCATTGATTCATTTCTCACGGGACCATTAGAACCCACAAATGACCAGCTCCCAACGTCATTGGCTTCCTAGCTCAGTTGGTGAGAGCGTCGCACCGGAATCGCGAGGTCACGGGTTCAAACCCCGTTGAAGTCCTGAATTTTTCAGGCTTCTCTACGCAATTGTAAAAATTGCGTTCATAACTGCGAAGATCATAGCTTCACTTGATTACGGAACTTGAAAGTTGCAGAAAAGATTTATTTCTAGATCATCTTCAACCTCCTGGATATAAATCCAGAAAAAATCACGATTGTGAGTTTAGAATTTGAAAATGGCCGGAAATTAGACCGTTGTTCAACAGCCCATCAAATATGCCCTTTCTTGGATTGACCAAAGTCTCTCTTTCCCGACCGCTGGTCAAGGAAACGATGGCTCTGCGAACGAGATTGTCTTATCTATGTCAGTGATTGCGTGACAAAACATTTGACTTGCCCTAAGCGACACGGCCGAGAGAGGCTTGGGGGATGGGTTACCTTTATTTATCCCCATTCCACAATCCTTCCTCGGCCGTTTTTCTCGATTGCGTGACAAAACACCAACGACGACGGCTACAGTAACTGCAACGAAAACATCACAAAACATTGGTGAAAAGAGGAAAAGTAATCGTGTTGCACGTACGGCACGCATTTTTTCATATATTTTACGGTACTCTGCATAATGACGTGAAATTACCCATTTTATTGTTAGGATATTTCGCCCACATTGTACGACGTGAACGAGATAGAAAAATCGCTTCAGATTTTCGATAATGCAAAGTTGTATTTTGAGGTGACGTCTCTGATGACGTCGCCGTAGGTGATCTTGAAGCCCATTTGATTCTCCAAGGGCGCGCTTCAACATAGAATGGATTGCTTGTAGTTACAGGCTGTAAAGTAAAAGGCTCCTGTTGGAATTCGTTCTGACGATGTGTAAATGGACCTTCTCTCTTAGGTGTACGAAGGTGGACGCCACGAGCTATTAAATGAAATTCAGGAATTGTCCAGCAAAGTCTTGCAAGATATCTTGGACTGGATCAAGCAGAAACTACAATAGCTCAGCTTTGAACAATGCTCAACTACAGAACCCAAATAACACAGATAATTCTTAAACGTTTGAATTATATGACGATAACGACTTTAAGGCGGTCAACGGCCCTTCCATTTGCAAACTACCGTAAAATTCCCAAAATAAGCTGATAAGCGGGGCTTATATTTTTCAAAGGCCCTTTTTGAGGGGCTTTAATATTTGTGGATGAGGTTACATACGGAGGGAAATTTGCGTTACAAAATAAACAAATTATGTGTTACTGTACCATTTTTGCCTTGTTTCATATGTATTAGAGGGCAATTTCCAAGTATAGACTTAAGTGATTTGAGTGTAATGTGAAGTGCTAAGTTTCTACCCCATACGAACCGTGTGAGCGTTAGCCCTACTGATGGAAATGGGCCCACACAAGGTCAGACCCATTTCAGTAATTCCCAATCTGGAGGACAAAACAATGGTTGTTCTTACCCCTGAGAGGAACAAACCTTTCAAATGCAAAATGATCTTATTGTTTTGTCCTCCAGAATGGGAATTAAATGAAACAGGAGGGGCGATTTAACGGAGGGTTTTTGTGCGTTACGAGTTTGGGGGGTTTATATTTGGAGGATTATTTTCGGAATTTTACGGTACCCCATGTCTATTTATTTATCTAACTATTTACATTTGTATTTACCGCTAAACGATTCGCAAGAATCATTATTTTGAATTTAGCGGGGCACCATTAATATTTTCACAGTAACATAAATCATGTTTGGTCAAAAAGACAATGAAACAAGCCTGTTTCTGAACAGTCGGACAAACTAAACCGTAGGCTCGAAATTCCTGTCCTTTGAAAGCCCTTTATTTCTATTATCAAGTGTGAAAATAAGGCGAGCACTTCTACTTGAACTTTACCATTTATAATTTGGCTGGGGAATTTTAGGATGAGTGGGGTGGACTACGGGACACAGGACTGGGATTTTCAATGACAGTAATGATAATTAGAACTCTGAATTAAGTGCTGTGTTAGGACCAGAAATATGAAATTTGAGGCAGTAAGAAGAACGAAGTTAATAGTACTTTGAAGTCAACAAGCCTTTATGAAGTAGCTGCAAAAACAATTGAGAATTTTGCATGTTTTCGAGCACATATCTCATAATTAAAGAGAACGTATTTTAAAACAGTGGAAGAAAGATGAACATTATTCATGTAACTCGTGAACAAATTAAACTTGCTTATATTTTAATATAGATTCCTGCAAGATGTGAAATTTGTTTTGTTTTTCTTTATAAACGAAGATGCCCTTAAACGAAATTCCGCCACTTTTCGTTTTATTTACTGATTCCCTTATAATCCGAGATGACCGCCAACAAAAAATTAAAACTAACACAGGACAAACAAAGACAAAAAATGTGGTGAAAATGCAAAGACTTATACATATGGACTTTTATTCTAAACAGCGTTTTGCAGTATTATATATATATATATATATATATATATATATATATCTAAAGAGTCAGTTAAGTAGATCCCTTGAGCCAACAACGTATCACCCCCAGGAGGATCGCAAATGGATTCACAGTCCAAGTTGAGGAGAAATTGCGAGAAAGTTACAGGAAACTCAACACTGGACAATATATATATATATTTAGCGGAAATTCTGTGAGAATTTCAGACTGACGGATAGTCCAAGTTTTGTAAACACTGTCCTTTATCGCGGCTGCCCTGTCTCCAAGCATTGGTGAAATTTTGCACGGTATTTTAGACGACCTGCAAGAATACGAAAATTGAATATGTTCAATATTCTTCAGCTTTTGCTCCCTAAGTTCATACTTACTATTTTTATTCTTGTAATGCTTCCAGGATTATTGGATTATGGTCGCTTGGGTGAGGAGTAGTGCTAAGTTTATAAATTCTATTATTACTTTTCACTTCTGGTCACTTTGAATGAAAGGTATTGATAATAAATTTATTATTTGTGTACATTGGTGGCCATACAGCAAACCTGTGTACATTACCATACTGTTCCAAACTCTCCTTACAGTGTACAAAGAAATCACTAATTAACCAATGCTACAAATTCTCAGTCCAAAATTATGAAGATGCAGACCAATGTTATGCACACAAAAATTAACGTCACCAAATCCAACAAAAAAATGCATGCAACACCCTTCACAAATTCATACATTCAATTTTTAAAGAATTATATTTTAAATTTTGCTTTTTGTGCAATTCTTAATTTTTCCGAGTAGGCCTTACAATGTCATAATACTATTTATTATTTACTCTTCCTACATTTTATATTTATTTATTTATTATTTACTTCATACATTCAACTTTTAAAGAATTATATTTTAAATTTTGCTTTTTGTGCAATTCTTAATTGGCAACAGTTGAACTGCTGCACTTCATTTGAAATTTAGGAGTTCATACTACCCTACAGTAAAGGTATCTTGTTTTTGTGTTTGTTTATAAGCTTAATTAATTCTAATTCGGTTTGTACACAAAACAGAGCAAATAAAAATAATAATAAAATAAATGGTGGTCGATCTTCATAATTAGTATTCCATAGAAATCTCACCTTAATATCCTGACATTCCTCGATAATTAGTATTCCATAGAAATCTCACCTTAATATCCTGACATTCCTCGATAATCTTTAGTAAAAGTAAACTCTGATTGCTGCTGTACTGAGTGTTTCCATTGGCAAATTTACTTGTATCAATTAATAGATAACCCTTGTTTCTCTTTAATACAACAAGTAGCAGGTACTTAAACTAACAGGGTTATCTGTCTGGTAAACGTTTGCCACTTTCCAAATTTTACCCATGATTTCTTGGCTCTGACTAAGCATGGTGGTTTGCTATCACTGGACAATTTAACTGCTTGTGCATCCCACTGAAACGCTCTTAAGCGTCTTGTTCATTTAAGGATGGTGCCTACTAATTCAAAGGTATTTTTGCGCGGTTTACTGAATATGCGGGAAAAGCAGATCCCAACAAGTGTTATTAAAATCCAAAAAGAAAATTAGGGGTAACCACACATATTTCAAAGATAACTAATCAATAATATTATCAAACAGCTTTAAAATACAAAGCAATGTATGGCGTTTCTTTCCAAATTAAAGCTTAATTATCTCTGAAAAATGCATGGTTACCCCCAGTTTTCTTTTTGGATACCAAAAGCACTTGCTTAGTTCTGCTTTCTCCGCATAAATTTAAACCGTGCAAAAATATCCCTGCATTAGTAAGCACTACCGATAGGAAATCCAAGTGTCTGGAGATGCGCAGAACGTATGCGCAATAACAATACTAGGCACCGTCCTTAATTTCACTATTGAACATGCAAACACTGAATATTAAAGCGCAAGTAATAATCACACTTCACAGCACTGTCAAACATATTTAAAGTTCTTGTAAGCTAAATTACAGTGAGGACACTCGAACCATGAACACTTGATATTTTTTGTGACTATAGAATGTGGGCTCGTCCTTTTGACAAGAGTATTTAATGTTTTTACACTTACAAAATGCTATACATGTAACACTATACATCATAAGAAGAGCCTTTATTTCTTCCTCCCCCAAAAAAACACTGTACTCAAAAATGTCAAGTGTTCACGGTTCAAGTGTCCTTACTGTAACAAACATTTCCAAAGGTCACATCCATGGCATGTGATTGGTGGACCTTGATCCACTTTCTTGTTTTCATTTCTTTGTTTGTTTTTAATTAATAAATTTAAGGTCTGTTAGATCTTGATGCACTTATGACAGAAAGAAGAGTCACACCTACAGCTAGTTGTTTTAACTTTCAAAGTTCAAACCCCTTTTTCCAGTTTAGAGCAGCACTAAGCATTAGTGAATCAGCTTCTACTGTCCTCTTAAGTCACATTGTGCATTTCAACAAGACTGTTCTGTCTTGAAATATGGTCAAAACAATACATCACACTTGAATGACACAGATGACTTAAGGAGAAGGATACAACATGCAATGATAACTGGCAGAAAATAAGTTAATTACCTTTGGGAAAAGAAAGGCTCTGCTTGCAGGGTGGGTAAGTTCTCAAGTTGGAGACAAAATTAGAGCTTGTGTTTCTCCTGTCTGTTGAGAGAAAAACACAACCTTTTATATACAGTATTACCGTACTCACAGTTACCCTACATTATTACATAATTATTGTATTTACTTACTACAGGGTACTTTTGCAATCCGAGTCATGGTAGGTATCTGGCCTGATGTTGTGGAAGACTGCTTTGCCTGATGTGAGCCCTATAACACACCCAACGAAAAATGACCTCGCTCACCACTTGGGTCTCCCATAGCTCAATGGTAGAGCAATCCAACCAGCATTCTGGACAGGTCATGGGTGTGATTCCCGTTGAGGAATCAGAAAATTCATTTTTCTGAGTAGGCTTTACAATGTCATAATACTATTTATTGTTTATTCTTCCTACATTTTATATTTATTTATTATTTACTTAACTCCATATTCCAGTTAATTGTCTGTTTTTGTATGGGCTGAGCCTACCTTACTACAGACTAACCGCTTATGGCTCTAAAAGGGCCCTTTGTGCTCTTGTTCTGAAATAGTTCACTTGGTAAACTAAGTGTTTTCATTGGCTGTCATTTCCCAAATGAACATTTTGGGTGATGTAGCAGTTCTCTTAACATATGTGATTGGCTTGCTACCCTAGCCAAAAGTATAAAAAGATTAAACAATTGAAACGATGACTTGGACTTAAAAACAATTATTATAGAAGCTGCATACAATGCCAAACAATAGCTGGTTACAAAAGCTGCTACACTACTGAGAATTTTCATCTATGTGAAATTCCCGCAATGCATTGGGGGGGACACGAAACTAAGTAAGAAAAAGAAGCCTGAGAAGGAAGTTGTAATGAAACAGAACTCATTAACCCCTCGCTTTTTGGTCATTTTCGTGAAAAAAAATTCGTATTCAGCTAGAGGATACGTCATGCTAGTGTACATATAGTGCATATTCACATGTTACCTTGTTTACAGTGCCATTTATTTACTGTTTGCTTGTGGTTAGCATTAGTGTGGACAGAGCCTTAGTACACCATCAAATTAACCTGGTAAAATTAAACTGATAAAGGTACATCAGTCCCCGTCCACACTAATGCAAAAGCGCATACGTTTTGATGCATTATTCCCCTATTATCCACACTCTAACACACAGGAAATTAGGGTATTGAATAACTAGTTATGATTCTTGACAGTGATTTTAATTATCACAATATTGTATGTGACTTCGGAATCATAATGTTGCTTTGCTTACTACAGAAATCATCAAGTCATCATTTGATTCTGCCAGGCAAACGATTCGTAACACTGATTTTTCAAGGTTTGAAGGAACCTTTTGTGGAATCATAACCCAAAATTTTAATTATACAGAATCATTGTTATGATGCCCTGAAGCTACTTAGCATCATCTGAGGAATCATAACCCATCACGCTTTGAGCAAAAATCATAGTTAATACTTGTTTTCTGATCTACAGGAAATCATTTGTGGCATCATAACTTTGATTATAACAGTTTAGAAAATTGTGCATTTCTAATTGTTCAACCAAGGTGTTCACAAGGTGAAGCTGCTGTTGTTTTTTCCCCAAAAAAACCCTGTCAACTTGTATCCAAAGTTTGATTTTTCTACCATTTACATGTGTGTTGCAACACTTATATTTTTTCAGCCCCATGGCTTGTCATGTACAAGTCATCTTTGCACACTGACAGTGCTAAGGAATTTTTAGCTGACCCAAATGATCTTAGGTAATAGGCCTTTTGCAGCTAAACCATCACGACCTACTTTTCATAAAATTATGGGCTATAGCTTAACAAATGCCAGAAATGGAAAAAGCATGTCGAGAATATCAAAATGGCCAAATTTGAGGCCTGCCTCCATCATTAAAGGGCGAGATCTTATGACAGTCTGAAGTTTTAAAAGAATTAGAAAAATTGTATGGAAAATATTGCTGGAGAACAAGACCTTGCTCTCCAGCAATATTTCCCATACAAAACTTCTAAATTTTCCGAAAATTGAAACTGTCGTCTAAACTTAGTCTTTCATTCCAGGGGACTCAAACTTGGCCATTTTGGTATTTTCGATGCACTCTTTCCATTTCTGGCATTCTTTAAGTTATAGCCCATAATATAAAAATTCTCTAGGAAAAATTTGGTCACGTGACCCCAGCTGCAAAAGGCCTATTGAATCTGGAGGAAAACAACAATTCAAGGTCATTAAAAAACAACACAGTTTAATACTAAACAAATGGTAGCCCTTTATTTGTATTACTCATGTAACTCATCAATATCTGAGTATAACTTGTACATGTATGACACAGACTTTTGTTCTCCTTTCATGATTAAAACATTTAACCCTTTGACGTCCAAACCAGCCTAAACCGTCCAGACTATTTTACTCTGTCTATCACCAGACGATTTTACTCGTCAATGGGGAACCTCTGGGAATCAATGGGTTAATCACTCACTGAAAAACTATGTCCCCTTTAATGTACCAAAAAAAAAAAAATACCCAGTGTACATGACATTGCTGTGTTTAAGTCATTTACAGTATTTGCACTTTCCTGACATGTGTTTCAGTGCATTCCAAATCCGACTCCCTTTCCGCTGGTTCTCTCATGCTACCTTTTTCCTATAAATTTATCTTTTGCTGAACTACAAATCTTTCTGTGCACCTTCATCATATGAGTCTGGCACCCGCCCAACTTCACGTCTGTCCACCATCGGTGTCTCTTGATTTCCTCCTTTATTAGCTCCTGCTCCCTTTCTCTCTGTCCCTCTTCCACTATGTCTCTCTTTTGCTGCAGCAACAATTAACATGATTAGCATGAAAAAGTTGTTACCTGCAATAATTATTGTTTGCCAGTCCAAATAAGATGCACAATAACTCTAACCATGTATTTGAAGGAGGAATTAGTGTAAAAGGCTTCAAAAGCTGCCTGAAAACACTTATGAATCGTAATCCTAAGGACGCACAAGCACGCTTAGCTATTTTTTAATATTTTGTGAGTAGAAATTTTATAAGTAGAAATTTATTTTTATGCGTGTAAAAAATTTGATCGCGCAGGAGACCATTATCCCTAGGGATAACTTCAAGGTCTTCCTATCAATTTTCAAATTTTACTATTATAAACTTGTTTTTTTGCAGTTTATTTGAAATATATTATTATTATTATTATTATCATTATTATATATGACGCAGAGAATTTCGCCATTTGTGTAACTTCATTTACTGCGAAGTAGTGTGCCGATCAAATCGGAACCTCAACATCTCCCCCCGCCCCCCTCCTGGGCAAAGCCCAAGCATTATTTTGACTATCTTCTGTGCCAGGGAGTGGGGAATTTGACTTTTGCCTGCATGGGGTGGGGAAAATTGAACTGGAAGTGTCAGGATTTTTTTTTCGGGCACCGAAGTCACTAACAGGTACAAAACACTTGTTTGGACAAGATGGTTAAAGACGTTCATGCTCATTGCTACTGGGCATCCTTACAGCGCACGCAAATTCACATGCTACATGTACGTCATCATCGAGCGCGCACGCTAAGTACTAAAATGAACAATGATAGGGCAGATGGCCATTGCTATAGCTTTGCTTGGATTTAACGATCTTGGATGTTCGCTGACCCCTACTTTTCTTTTCATAATCAGATTTTATTTACAACTAT
>NC_090875.1:29867017-29872017 GCF_036669935.1 Montipora foliosa
GGATTGCGATTTTTTTCTTCCTTATTGTAGGAATAAATAACCTAGGAGCTGCACGTGCGGCACGCATTTTTTGCACATATTTTACGATACTCTGCATAACAAGGACATGAAATCACAACATGAGCCTTTCATTCTCCATTTTTAATCTGAAATCTGTTGTACCCATTTGTTGTTAGGATACTTCGCCCACATTGCACGACGAGAACGAAATGAAAAAATTCGCGTAAGATTTACGATAGAGCAAAAATGTTTTTTGAGGTGACGTCTTTGATGACGTCGCTGTAGGTGATCTTGAAGCCCCTATTCGCCCTTGTCACACGGCAGCCATATTGTCCCAAGAGAGTTTGACCACGCCAAGCCTCGCAGTGGAAACCATGGGGGTGAGGCTTGGCGTGGTAAAACTCTCCCGGGACAATATGGCTGCCGTGTGACAAGGGCGAATTGATTCTTCAAGGGCGCGCCTCAACATAGAATGGATTGCTTGTAGTTTAAGTAAAAGGCTCCCGTTGGAATTCGTTCTGACGATGTGTAAATGGTCCTTCTCTCTTAGGTGTACGAAGGTGGACGCCACGAGCTATTAAATGAAATTCAGGAATTGTCCAGCAAAGTCTTGCAAGATATCTTGGACTGGATCAAGCAGAAACTACAATAGCTCAGCTTTGAACAATTAATGCTCAACTAAAGAACCCAAATAACACAGATAATTCTTAAAAGTTTGAATTATCTGACGATAACGATTTTGAGGCGGTTAACGACCCTATCCATTTGTAAACTACCGTAAAATTTCCTAATTAAGCCCCGGGGCTTATTTTTTTCAAATTCTCTTTTTCAGGGGTTTATTTGTGGATGGGCTTATATACAGTGGAAACTGTGTTACAAAAATACACATACAAAAATTATGTGTTACTGTACCGTTTTTGCTTTGTTTTATTGCTTTGTTTGTGGAGGCAGTGTGGCCCAGTGATTAAGGCGCTTGCCTTGAGATCCGGATTCAAGACCCGCTCTGACCACTCGCTGAATTTGATCCTGATAGTCCCTGGTTCGATCGACTTCCCCGCTGCACTTGTAAATAGCCAACTGGTTTGCCTCAAGCCAGTTGGGATTCTTAACAGTTGTTGTTGTTCTGTTCTGTCGTTTCGTTGTGTTTCATTGGCCCTGAAAAGCCCCTATGGGGAGCGGTCAATTAAGTATGTATTGTATTGTATTGTATTTAAAGGCAATTTCCAAGTGTAAGCCCCCGGGTATGGTCGTCCAAATGTTTCAATATTCGCTAAATTCTATTCGCTGTCACTAAAACTCATTCGCTGTCGCTAAGACTCATTCGCTATCGCTAAGACTCATTCACTATCGCTAAATTTGCATTCGCTATCGCTAAATGTCATTCGCTGTCGCTAAATGTCATTCGCTGTCGCTAAAAATTAACCGCTTCACTGCGTGCAGACAATGACAAAACACGTACGAACAGCCAGAAGGCCTGGAAACGAATTGCGTGAGGGTCGGC
Source organism: Montipora foliosa (assembly GCF_036669935.1). NCBI lineage: Eukaryota > Metazoa > Cnidaria > Anthozoa > Scleractinia > Acroporidae > Montipora > Montipora foliosa. The sequence goes on from NC_090875.1 coordinate 29,868,519, forward strand.
CTTGGAGGTTGCTAGCAATATTTTGCAACAGCGAAGTTGATGTAGTAATGACGAATACTGTTAAATGTCAGCGAATATTATGTTTTCATTTTAGCAAATGCAAATTAAGTAAATTCAGTACTAGCGAAGGAACATTTGCAACAGCGAATGAGTTTTTGCGACAGCGAATGCGGTTTTTCGACAGCGAATAGAATTTAGCGAATATTGAAACATTTGGACGACCATACACGGGGCTTATATTCGGAGCGGCGATTTAATAGATGGGTTTTTGCGTTACGAGTTTGAAGGGGCTTATTTTCGGAATTTTGCGGTACCTCATGTCTATTTAGTCTTCTAACTATTTACATTTGTATTTACCGCTAACCGATTTGCAAGAATCATTATTTCCAATAAAGGTAAATAAATGGCACAAAGATAATATGTATGGGGTAATCACATGATTTCGAGTGCAATTTGGAATAAATAAGCACCAGTAAATTTTTTCAAAGACGCACAAAATTGCAGGAACCCGTAGGGCGAGTGCAATTTGTAGTCTGAAAAAATTTACAAGTGCTTATTTATTGCAAATTGCAGGCGAAAAATCATGTGATTGGTTATTAATAATATACATGAAAAAATTCGAGATAGTTCATTAAGCAGAAGAAACGCACGGGTATCAAGCAATCAGGGAAAAATTGCGCTATCCAGGGCGCTCGCTTGATTTGAAAACAAAAGATTTGATTGGTTCAGACCAAACCCTATTGTTTATTAGCCTATCATAATCCAGAATTTCGATGTGTAATTTGCACTGGTATTACACTTTTTGCACTGCTCTCAGCCAATCAGGATTTTCCAATTTAGGATGAGCGGAGTGGACTAAGAGACACAGGACTGGGATTTTCAATGACAGTAATGATAATCCTAACTCTGAATCAAGCGCCCTGTTAAGACCAGAAATATGAAATTTGAGGCAGTAAGAAGAAAGAAGTTAACATTACTTTTAATTTCAACAAGCCGTTATGAAGTAGCTGCAAAAACAGTTGAGAATTTTCCTTGTTTTTAAGCACATTCTTCATAATTAAAGAGAAAATATTTTAAAACAATGGATGGAAGATTAACATTATTCATGTAAAATTCTGTTGTTGGTTTATTGAAAAAGAAACGACAAACAACTCAAACTTGCTTATATTTTACTAGAAATTCCTGCGAGATGGGAAATTTGGTTCCTTTTTTCTTAACAAACGAAGACTGGCCTTAAACGGAAGTTCTCTGCTTTTCGTTTTATTTACCGATTCGCTTATTAGATGACCACCAACAATAAAACTAACACAAGACTAACATCATCGTCATGAATGACGTAATCGCCTTCGTCACCATCGTCATCACCATCGAAGTAATCACTTTCGTCATCCACGTAATCACTCTCGTCATCATCACCATTGACGTAATCACCTTCGTCATTAGCATCGACGTTATCACTCTCGTCATAGGCCGGCAGTCGATTTTGAGGAAGGAGGAAAACCGGAGTACCCGAAGAAAAACCCTCGGACTCAGATTGAAATCGACTGAAACTCAGCCCACATACGACCCGAGGCCAGAGTTGAACCTGGGTCACAGAGGTGGGAGGCACGGTTGATGACCACTAAACCACCCTGATTTCCCTTACCTTTCTCCAATTTCTATATACATGGCATATAAATAGACATCGCCTATTCACGAAAACTACGAAAATTCTACTTAAACGGTTTAATAGTTACTTAAATCCGTTTGTGTTGACCTGTAGCTCCACTCGCGCGCGGACTCGAATGAGCGGGTGACGCATGCGTAAATGCTGATCTTGTAACCCCCTAATTTTTCATGATTTTGCAACTTTACTCATTTATATCTCTGCTTCTGGACGGTGAATTTTTTTTATTTTTTGCATGTTAGCTTAGATTAATTTAAACCGTTTGTCCTTCAAATTTAAAAAAATTCTGTAGGTGAAAAAAATAATTAGAGACACAATTCAAAAAAACTTATTTTTCTGAAAAACTGACCTACAGATTTTGTTGAATTTTAAATATTTTAGAGAGTATTTCTAACATTATCTGGTAACGATGAATGGGAAAATTTCACCGTTCCGTTTCTTCAAAAAGGACCACAAAGGTTGATTTTAAGGCTTAAAGAAATGCCTAATATCGTTGCCATGGTAACATTATTTTGGAGGAAAACATAATGTGAGAAATCTACGATAGGTACTTAATACCCTGGCCAAATTTCGTCTTGATATGATTGCCCTAACTGTATCTAAGGACAGAATATGTTTATTTGTTTGAAAAAAGGAGAAACTATTTCGAGCCTCCTTAAATTGTTTCAAGGTTTCAGCCATTGTCTCCCTGGTTGTTAAACTATTACGATGCAATTGCTCCTCTGTAAATGCAGATGGAGTTTCTGAAATTTTTTTAAGCGTATCCTACTCAAGTCGTTTTAGAATTTCACGTGATCTCTTCGTGATCTTACCATCGCCATTTATAAAAACCTAGCCTATTTTTACACTCAAGGGTAGACACAGGACCCTATGGTTAGAGCTCTCCGTCTACAAACCATCATACTTCTGCTAAAATCCCGAATAAAGGGAATTCAAACGTTTCCCGCTTCTTCATCTTTTGACCATAATTTGAATATAAGGCCAATGGAAAAAGATCATGATCGGTGTCTCTTGCTCGGTGCCTTGTCTGTACCTTCTTTGTGCGGATATATGGGATAAACGTTTATGGCATTTGGCCATCGGAGTTGAGCCTGTCTGCACAGGGTTTTGCTAGTTAGATCTCGCCGCATAAATGCACTCAGCGGAAAATGTCAAGATGTCATATTCGTGTAAACTTGGTGCACGGGGGATGCGTGTATGCACGGGCCTGTCTTGAGTCTGTGGCACGTGCATATGTGCCATCTCCAGCTTTGAAGTTAAAAAGCGTACAATTCCATAGCTTTTTGCTGAAGACCAAAAACAAGTACAATTTACCTTGTGTACCCCGCAGGATGTTGCACCAAAACATCCATGCCCCAGGCACCTGAATGAGCTATTTTCAGCACAGCGTGAGCCCAGCCGGATACAAAGTAAATTAGTAATCACAGAATGTAGCCCGCAAAAAATGCTTTTCTCAAGTAATGATGAACTACGCAAGGATTATCGTGGGTTACATGGATCTCGTGTTTGCAGACTATTAATATGGAAAAAACATCTGTCTGTGACAATATGTAAGCCGCGAGCTCCTGCGCTCTGCCAAAAGGTAGAAAAGCTCGATGCAAGTATTAAATCGTTATTATGTGAATTTTTACCGTTGAGACGAAAATGAAATAAAACATAACCTTTACTTCAATTCCCCTGAAAACGAGGGAAACATAGGAAAAAATAAAAAAAGAGGGAATCTCGAAGTGAATGGAAAAATTTGTAGTTTTTTTTTCCCGCGATTTTCTTTTCCAAAACACAGGTTGCTAAGGGAACAGAACCAGCGCGCTTGAACAAATCGAAATTTACATC
>NC_090875.1:29879517-29889517 GCF_036669935.1 Montipora foliosa
AATCATTTGCTTCTGACCGCTTTTCGCTCAAAGCTTTGTAAAATCCCTGCATAATGGATAATTGTTTTTTGACGTTCTGGTTCTTTTGTACTTCAATGGCGACTTAACGAAATCACAGCTATGCGGTGTTCACTGTTACCACACAGACCAGTTTCAAACGAATGTCCCATTTGGGACGAGCAAAGATTGGTGCACTATGCAGCTAAAATCGATAAAACATTAAGGTTTCGAATATGACCGAATTTGGTTTTCTTTTCTGACAGGGTGGAACAATAGCAATTCTGTCCGTTTTAAAGCGACCGTCTTTCTTCACGGGAGCAGTTTTTAGCGCGCCAGCCGTCCAATCAGGTCCAGCTAAGATTTCATCATGCCTTGTAAGTATAAAAGAACTGATGATTCCGTTATTTATGGAAGAAGAGTAGCTGTAATGTTATGCAATGTGCCGAATACCCGCCGTGGTATTAGGGAACTTAAGCAACGAGAACGTCACAAATTTGCATATTTAGGCCCACTCTACACGTATCCGGATATTTTTTTAATCCGCAACTTCTTCTTTGCTTTCCGGATTAAAAAATATTTCCATCCACACGTAGCGTATTCAAATCGAATTTGCCCGTCCACACGAATCCAAAGCGTATCCGGATTCACTCTAGTACTCAGGACTCCTAAAAAAAAAACAAAGGTGATAGAGCATGCGCCATAAAGCCCTCGGCAGGCATCTTTAGAATAGACCATTTCCGAGTTCATGTCTGCCTCCTTTTCAAAGTGAGTCTAAGTGCGAAGTTTTTGTGATGATAATTAGTTCTACTTTACATATGAATGAAAACTAATTTTCATAAGAAAAACTTCGCACTTAGACTCGCTTTGATGAGGAGGCAGACATGAACTCGGAAATGGTCTATTGATTTCACGGGAAGGAACTGGGCTCGATCTTGCTACGTCATCCGGAGAATTTGGTGCCCACATGATTCCGGATTCATATCGGATTAAAAAATATCGACTCTGGAGAGCGAGTTCAAAAGTTCCTGATTCGCCAGCGAATTTACCGGATACGTGTGGACGGAGAGGGTATCCGGAAAGGAAAAGTTGCGGATTCCGTCTGACAGAGGTTTCATTAAAGGCCGGCAATTCGACCGGCTAATCTTAAAGTTATCGCCGCCTATTTTTTGGATAAATTATACTGAGATTCTCACCGTTTCAGTTCGATTCATTTCAATTTATTTTAATCTAATAAAACAACTAGAATATCAAGGAACCTTTTGCTGAATGTTCTGTTCCTTTTTGGACGTTGGTATTTTTATGAATTCCTAGTCATTTGCACTCGCTTAAGCTACTCACCAATGGGATTCTGTGCAGTCCGCCATATTGGATGAATAGAGGCGAAAGACTCGTGCCAAATGTTGCCTCGATCACATTCACTACAGCTTTTCGTTTTTCCACCTGTTGTTTATTAAGAATGGAAAACAAAACGACAAAGCGCGCAGCTAGAGGCAATATTTTGTCGTATTTCAACAAGAGATCGATAGTGCAAAAAAATTGTCCTCTAACTTGGCCACGTGCAGCTACGTGTTAATAAATATTTCTGACTGTTGTTGTTGTTGCCCAGATTGCTGGAAATGCCATTTCCGAGCTCCTAGATTTCAAACTTTTCTGAGGGAGCATGCCCCCAGACCCCCCGCTGGGAAAAGGGGCACACCCGCCTATTTCAAAAAACCAGCTGTTTACTAAGAAACGTATTGAATTGGATTGCACGCCCTGCACGTGCGTTTTTCACTTTTGTCCATTGCTTTGCCGTCGTTTGCAAAACAATAGGGAACTTAAGCAACGACAACGGCGACGGCAACGAGAACGTCACAAATTTGCATATTTAGTTGGCAAAAACAATAGCTTTGCACGCCCTGCACGTGCATTTTTCACTTTTGTCCATTTCTTTGCCGTCTACAGCAAAACTACAACGTGAAATAGCCAAATTTGAGGTTTTATGGACAACGTCATTACTTGAGGATAAATTTTCATTTTCTGCCCTTAATTGAGCGCCGTTCCTACCAGCGTCATTTTTGAGGAACTACCACACCCCCGTCATATTAAAAAAGTTGAAACAGTAACGGAGCGATTACAATAACGCGAATTTATATTTTGAGATGACGTTCTCGTTGCCGTCGCCGTTGTCGTTGCTTAAGTTCCCTAATAGCCAAATTTGAGGATTTAGTAAGGACGTCAGCACTTGAGGATGAATTGCCATTTTCCCCCGTAAATTAAGGACGGTGCCTACTATTGTTATTGCGCATACGTTCTGCGCATCTCGAGACAATTGGATTTCCTATCGGCGGTGCTTATTAATACGGGAATATTTTTGCGCGGTTCAAAACTATTCGGATAAAGCAGAACTTAGCAAGTGCTCTTGGTATCCAAAAAAAAAATTGGGGCTAACCATGCATTTTTCAGAAATAATTAAGTTTCAATTTGCAAAAGAACTACTTTGAAAAAGAAATACATTGCTATGTATTTAAAGCTTTTTACAAATCTTGTTGATTAATTTTTGTCGAAAACTGCGTGGTTCCCCCAATTTTCTTTATGGATTTCAATATCACTTGTTAAGATCTACTTTTGCCGAATATTTAGTAAACCGCGCAAAAATACCTTTGAATTAGTAGGCAGCGTCCTTAAGCGCCTTTCCGACCAGTGTCACTTTTAAGGAACTGCCACACTCTTGTAACATTAAAAAGGTTTCAATGGTCACGAAGTGATTAAAATAACGAGAGTTTATATTGTGAGATGATTTTCTCTCTTTGCCGTCGCCGTCGCCGTCGCCGTTGTTGTTGTTCAAGACCCCGTCCACACGCATCCGTAGTCGTTTAAAAACGCAACTTGCTTTCTCCGTTTTCAAAAAATTCGCGTCCACACGTGGCGTTTTCGCATCGTTTTGCCGCATCCACACGTATACGGTGAATCGATTTGAGAACGATAACTTTGTAACGATAACCCAACTGCGCAGGCCTGACGCAGTTATTCACTTTTACGATAACTATTTGGGCTAGAAAGTTGTCCCACCAAGCGCTAGTCCGTCCAGGTCTAACCCAAAATCGTCGTGGTTTTGGTGGGCAACCACCAAGTCGTTTCAACCTCCCGCCTTGTGACACCGGTAGTGAAAGTAGCCTAATAATGTTCTGCCCCCTTCTGGAATAGTCAGCTGGAAGAAACAGCGAAGCTAAATTTGCTTGAAAGCAGGCAAGAAATTGAAGCGCCTGTTCGCAATCTTGAATAAGTTTACAATATTGCGCAGAGTGGATTGCAACTGATTGTGTGACGTCCGTCGTTTCGTCCGTCCACACGTCACGCGAAAACAGCGTTTTCAAAGTTCCACTCTGGAGAGCGTTTTTGAAAAGTTCCGTTTTCAGTGATCTTTTTCGTCGGATATGTGTGGACGAAAACCGTATCCATAAAGAAAAAGTTGTGTTTTCAAATGAAAACGGATATGTGTGGATGGGGCATAAGTTCCCTAGTGCCAGTCACATAATACTGAGATTGAAGCCGGGGGCCCGTTTCTCTCGAGTCCCGAAAACGTTTCGGGCCCGAAAAGCCATTTATGAACCTGCCAACCGCTTGTTCAGGAGAGCCGGATTTTAAACATGTTTTCAAGGTATCAAAAAGCAAACTGCCTTTGAAGTTTGACGCCTTAAATCCTCGCCGTCCTTGAGATACAGAGAAAATTGTGACACCAGAAAATGGCCCGTAAAGTTTCGGGACCTTCGAGAAACGGCCGCCAGACCACAATGGCAGAAATTTCATGCCTCACTCTTTGCGAAAAAATAATGTAATAGGCCAGTTCCGAGTTCATGTCTGCTTCCTCTTCAAAGCGAGCCTAAGTGCGAAGTTTTTCTTATGAAAATTAGTTTTCATTCAAAGGTAAAGTAGAACTAATTACCATCACAAAAAGTTCGCACTTAGACTCACTTTGAAGAGAAGGCAGACACGAACTCGGAAATGGCCTATTGATATACAAGTTGCTTGCCAACGGGCAAAAGGATAAGGAAATCAGAGTCCTGGACAGGACCTTCGCGCACCGGTGGCTCAGTTGGTTGAGCATCGGGCTGTCACGCGGGAGAATGTGAGTTCGACTCCGGCAAGACCAACACTCAGGGTCTTAAATAACTGAGAAGAAAGTGTTGCCTTTGTAATTACATCTGCAAATGGTTAGACTTTCAAGTCTTCTCGGATAAGGACTCTAAACCGGAGGTCCCATTTCATAGCCCTTGTTGGAAATTAAACAGTATGGGACGTTAAAGAACCCACTCACTGTTCGATAAGAGTCGCGGACGTAGTCCTCGGTCCTGTGTTGTGGTCTGACCTTATCTGGACGGGGGCATCTTTCACTTCCTAAAATTATTTGTCAACTGCGTGGTAAGCAGTCTGGCTTAAGTCCCCCACAAAGTATTGTAACATTAGTCCTGAGAAGTCCCGAGGGAAGAAGCTAATTGATCATTGTAAAGCGCCTTTGAGACTTGTGATAAAGGCGCTATATAAATGCACCACTTTACTTTACTTTTTACTTTAATAGAGGTCACAGTTTGCACGGCAGCCATGTTGCAAGGCAGGAACAATAGATTCTTTTTCCTATGGGAACAAATGTTCTTTCTCATGCAAACATTTTCATTGTTTCTGCCATGCAACTTGGCTGCCGTGCAAAACCTCTATACCTTCACTTCATAACACCGATCATTGACCGAGAAAAACTCCTGGAAGCTTGTACAAACCCTTTCTTTGGATAGCTCGGCACTTACTCTTTGGTCAGTACATTGACAACGACAGATTTCAGCATAGTTTGGTAACGTTTATAAACTAAATTACTAAATTGTTGTTTTTTTGAAAGGTATTTTTGGGCAGAATAGCAGCATTTGTCGCTCCATCGTATCAAATAAAACCACCCGTTGATTCATCACAATTGAGTAGGGATCCTGTGCAGGTGAGGACACGAAACTGTTTTTTTCTCTTTCATGAACAGCTTTCGACTCCTGTCTTGGGCATTGTTCACGTGACTGATTTCAGATTTATTTTACTCTTCGAAATTCTGACCCTAACCCTATAATACCTTGTATCTTTCAACGGAGGCTGTCCAAGCGATGTGTCTTGTGTTTCCATGCTTAAAAACCCGTCAGTTGACCTCATGATGGAGTCGAAAGCTTGTTTTCATGCCGGATGGTTTTTGAATCCGGAAGTTTCTTTTCTCCTGACATTTAAGAGTTTAACGGATTACGGCAGATATTTAACTAGAACTACAGGTAATTACACATTACTTAAGTACGTTCGAGTAAGACTTTTACAGAAACAGTCACTTTTGTGAACTCTTTGTTTGGTTTTAGATAAAACATAACCTTCCAACAGACCGAGTTCCATATATCAATATTCAGGCATGGCTACCAGGCCTTATGTTCAAATCTGTTCTCTTTATTTGTCTCACAAGTCTCAAGGGAGATTTCTAAACAGAATAATAATAATAATATTCAAATTTAACCATAAAGCCTCATAGCCATGTATGAATATTTACGTGTTGCGCAGGCACTCGTTCCCAGGGCTGCTCGTCTTCATTTGGGTTCCCATGAGATCGAGGTCAAGTTCTCCAGATACCTTTAACGATGTGCCAACAACGCGACCAAAATGTTAATTTCGACGAACGGTAATTCGGCAAATGCTAATTTCCACAAACTACATGATTATTATACGTTCTCCTTCGTCGAACGCAATAAAGCCATTGTTACTTTATCCTGTAGGTCGAGAAGTACGCCAACGATCCGCTGGTCTGGCACGAGGGTTTGAAAGCAAAATGGACCGCTAAAATTTTAAAAGCTATGAACGATATTCAGAGGAACGTTTCCAAGATTACATTACCATATTTGCTCATCCATGGCGATGATGATCAAGTTGTCTTGATTGACGGTTCACATTTTCTGCAACAACATTCATCAAGTACCGATAAAACATTCAAGGTACGTGCAAACTTGGTGAAATGTGATGTGGAGTGCGGTATGCATAATTATGCAACTTGAAATTTAAGCATAATTAATTAGACATAAATTAGCGTGGAGTGCATAATTAGGCGGACTAAAATGTACGCTAAATGAATAAAAGAAACTAAAAATAGGGCTGACTTGTTAATTTATTTCTTACAGTTAATTTATTCACGCCAACTGAATCACTTCGCATAATTATGACCGATACAAGTCGGGTCTTGAGGGAAAATAGTGTTATTTTTTCAAGTGTTTCAATATCAAAACTTAAGTTGAGGAAAACATGGTGATCATATGATGAAGAACGAGAAGAATTCTTCGATGTAAATCAAGGATGTAAGGAGACTCGGGGACATAAAAAAATCTGCGGTTTCCAGGATTCGGTATCGGATTGCGATTTTTTCTTCCTTATTGTAGGAATAAATAACCCAGGAGCTGCACGTGCGGCACGCATTTTTTGCACATATTTTACGATACTCTGCATAACAAGGACATGAAATCACAACATGAGCCTTTCATTCTCCATTTTTAATCGGAAATCTGTTGTGCCCATTTGTTGTTAGGATACTTCGCCCACATTGCACGACGAGAACGAAATGAAAAAATTCGCGCAAGATTTACGATAGTGCAAAAATGTTTTTTGAGGTGACGTCTTTGATGACGTCGCTGTAGGTGATCTTGAAGCCCCTATTCGCCCTTGTCACACGGCAGCCATATTGTCCCAAGAGAGTTTGACCACGCCAAGCCTCGCAGTGGAAACCATGGGGGTGAGGCTTGGCGTGGTAAAACTCTCCCGGGACAATATGGCTGCCGTGTGACAAGGGCGAATTGATTCTTCAAGGGCGCGCCTCAACATAGAATGGATTGCTTGTAGTTTAAGTAAAAGGCTCCTGTTGGAATTCGTTCTGACGATATGTAAATGGTCCTTCTCTCTTAGGTGTACGAAGGTGGACGCCACGAGCTATTAAATGAAATTCAGGAATTGTCCAGCAAAGTCTTGCAAGATATCTTGGACTGGATCAAGCAGAAACTACAATAGCTCAGCTTTGAACAATTAATGCTCAACTAAAGAACCCAAATAACACAGATAATTCTTAAAAGTTTGAATTATCTGACGATAACGATTTTGAGGCGGTTAACGACCCTATCCATTTGTAAACTAACGTAAAATGTCCTAAATAAGCCCCGGGGCTTATTTTTTTCAAATTCCCTTTTTCAGGGGCTTATTTGTGGATGGGCTTATTTAAAGTGGAAACTCTCGTCATCATCGACGTCGTCAACTTCGTCATCATCGATGTCGTCAACTTCGTCATCAACTTCGTCATCATCATCGTCATCATCACCATCGACGTAATCACCTTTGTCATCAAAATAAAAGGAATAGCGCCGCCTTCCGTTTTGTTTACATTTGTTTATCAGAGATGACCGCCAAAATTTACACTATCATCATTATCGTCATGATCAGCAAAATTGTCGACATTATCACGCGTTATATTACCAAAAAGGACATGGTAAAGAGACGCGGTTTAAGGCTGTGGATACTTCTGACCGCATCTTGTCAACTCATCGCATTTACATCCCAAAGGACACGTCAGAACACCACGCTGAACCATCCTCTGTAATTAAAAAAAAAACCACAAGTGGTTTCACCGGTTTTCCATTCTCGATTTAAAACAGCAATCAAATGATTTTATTGTATTCAGGTTCTTCGTTTTGATTACTGGATCTTGTAATGCGCTCGTGATCTTTTCCACACGTGATTTCCGCGCCAGAAATATTCAGCTTTTTCGATACTTTTACTGGCGTGACTGTTGTTAACCATTTCTTTAAAGCCTGTTTTTCGCTAGCGAGGCGCGGTTGCCTCATGGTCAATGCACTCGACTTCGGATCGAGTGGTCCGGGTTCGGGTCCAGGGGCCCGTTTCTCGAAAGTCCCGAAAACTTTTCGGGCCCGAAAAGCCATTTGTGAACTGCTAACCGCTTATTTTGGAGAGCCGATCTTTTAACGTGTTTCCAAGGTAACAAACACAAAAATAACTGTGAATTTTGACGACTTAAATCCTCTCCGTTCTTGAGATACAAAAGGAATTGTGACACTCGAAAATGGCACGTAAATTTTCGGGAGTTTCGAGAAACGAGCCCCAGGCCGGGGACATTGTGTTGTGTTCTTGGGCAAGACACTTTACTCTCACGGTGCCTCTCTCCACCCAGGAGTATAAAAGGGGACCGGCGAATTTAATGCTGGGGGTAACCCTGCGATGAACTAGCATCCCATCCAGGGGGGAGTAGAAGTACTCCTAGTCGCTTCATGCTACAGTAACCGGAGATAAGTGCCGGTCTGATAGGCCTTCTAGGCTCGTAGCAGACTTAACCCTTTCACTAGCGACGCAAGCGCCAGTACAAGCGCAAAGCATAAGAGCGCTTATTTCACCGTGAGAACGGTGTTGACGCAGGCATAAGCGCCAGGATCAAATTTTTTTCCTTTTCATTGCGCTTGCGCTTATGCGTAGTTCCGCTTGCCAAAGCACAAAGAAATGTGCTATGTCTGGCCGTGTCTGGGCAAGTTAAAAAACTCGTTCCAGATTCCCCGCGTCTGAGCATTTGAACAAAATGGCGGAGGCCGTGGTTGATTTTGATGCTTTGCGCCACTAGTGAAAACCAGGCTTAAGTCTCAAGTTTATATTCGCTTTGACGAAGGGCTAAAGCTCGAACGACGCAGCGCCAAAGTTTCTCAGTTTAGAAACAGTGCAGGTAATTCTTAAGGGGGCTATGTCACGCAATTGATGCAAGTTTATGACACTCAAAATGCCCCAAAAGCAGAATGAAATATCGCAATAACCACTTAAAACTGTTGAACATAAAAAAATACAGCAAAAGGAAAGAGAAGCATGGATGGGCACAACTGGACAAGATTGAAACGGATTGCATTTGGGTAATCTTGAAAAAAGTCGGCCCGACGTTTTTCAAGTTTATGGCAAATCGCCTGGACAAAGGTCGTTTTTGCACAGAATCATCTTGTTTGTGATGTAACCATAAATTTATCATTAAAGGGAATTCCATGTTACCATTTTCAAGTTTTAAATGCGTGATTAACTCAAGATTTCCTCGAAAGACCAAATAACGTGACAAAGCCCCTTTAAGTTTATATGGCCGAGCAAAAGAGCGCTTCTAAATGGGGAGACTGCGAATCAACTTAAAGACCCATTTTCACCTTAGACGCAACGCGATCGTTTGTTGTTTTGAATCTCGAATAGCTTATTCCGATCGGCCAACTAGCTTTGTTGCGCCAGTTCGTGCTGTTGAAAACATTGAAGAAACATCGACATTAGCCTGATATCGCCGAGTGGTTTACCGTGTGATTTTAACAAGTGAAACCGTTAAAATTACCCTTTTATCTTTATGGAGTCGACTTATTAGACATTGGAGAATCACCAAAGCGGGATTCTTACGGTTCGGCTATTCAGAAAGAAGAATAGAACAATTGTGAAGCTAACGAGCTAGGTGACATTGTTTCAGTGCTGAAATGCTTGTCTTACTATAACCTTACTTTTCCTTTGTCAGTTTCGATTTGTTAGGATACCTGGGAAGCAGAGGTAAAATGCTCTTTTAAACTTGTGCTTAAAAGAGGTTGCCGTCTTGGTAGAGTGGCAAGCAACTTCAAATAGAAATATTTTAAACAAATACAGATAAAAATACTACGATAAAATTATGCAATGATAATTGAAATCAGGATCTGAAAGATTTATCGACAGAGAACTTTTAAAGAAGATTGCGAAAGGCTTTCTGGGATTTTTCGAAGTTTTGTAATTTCGTGATACACGAAATCATGCGGGGCGCGCGATGCATTCAGGGTGAAAATGGGCCAATTAAAGCATATCAAGTCAAACGTTGGTTTTAAAGGAGCTGGGTAAGCTGGATTACCCGGAGAAAAACCTAAGAAGGAACACAAACAACTCATATGAAGTTGAGTCTAAGAATCGAGCCCGGGCAACACTG
>NC_090875.1:29897017-29934517 GCF_036669935.1 Montipora foliosa
GCACATAAACAAAAGAATATTTTTTTGGCCGCCATTTATGCATTCGATCTATGGTTTTGAATTTTAGGACAGTAGAGTCATATGATTGTACCCTGAGAAGAAACTAATACATTGATTCAGTGACATTAAAGAAATTTTTCATAAACTCAGTATCGATAAGATAAAGTGTTTTGCATTACTCCTGACCTGCCCACATAAAATGATTCATCATCACTAACTGCCTTTTTAACCCTGAAATGACATGCGTAATGACGACCAGAGGTTACCGTCGCCGGAGGTAAGTTCGTACAGAGCCTGCGCACTAGGCGAAAAAGTCGTCAGAAAAGTTCGCGGCGAAGACAATTTCAAACATGTTTGATATTCAGTGCTATTTCCGCAGCGGAAAATGTGCATAAAACTCAACTCCGCACACTGGGGGAAATTAGCGCCGCGCTATTTTCGCCTACTGTGCAACAGCCTTTAGCCCCTCGTCAGAGCGAAATCGCGAAGGGCGAACGCTCAAAGTATTAGCTCCTTAGAGCTACTTTATGGTAATTGGTATGGATTTTTCAGTGAAATGAAGTGGAGGGTTGAAGGTTTGAAATATTTTCCTCAGGATTATCACCCGAACAGAGAAGAAGCGTTAAAAAGGTATATCAATTTCCTATAACAACAACTTGGTTTCTTTTGAAGAGAAACTAAAGAAAAAGGGCGAGGGGGAGGTGAGGTTACTGCATAGGGGCAGTATTTTTTAATTTCCCAAAACCAAGAGTGAATTAGATTAGATTGTTGTTAGGATAGGATAGGATAGGATAGGATAGGATAGGATAGGATAGGATAGCATAGGATAGGATAACTTTATTTAGACACGGTAAACTCATCAGTCGCAACTACAAAAACCTAATTAATTACCAGAATTATTACAAATTGTACAACGACTACAGCCACATTATTCAAAATTGTTCTAAGTAATCAATAAATATAACTATAATATTAAATGACAAAATAAAAACCTGCTTTACATGAGTGCCGTGTATAGAATTGTAGATTAACTTGATGAAAAGAAACGCTCGCAGCCAGCCCGGAACGCTCTAAGGGAGTCAGCCTGCCTCAATTCGATTGGTAAATTATTCCAAAGAACTGCTCCAGTGTAGCTGAAGCTATTTTTCATATAGTTTGTGTGTGGCTGTGGGATAGCTAGTTTGCCCTCTGTGTCCCTTAAGGAGTAATTGGAGACGCTACTACGGTCAACAAATTTAGAACTAAGGTAATCGGAAGTAAGACCATTAAGCGACTTATAAACCATCACAGCCTTATGGATTGTTCGTTGAGAATCAAGTTTTATCCATCCAAGTTTTTGGATAAGGTTATCAGCGTTGGCATCATAGTTCGAGTAAGTGAGTATACGCGCAGCGCGATTTTGAAGTTTTGTAAGTTTACTGGCTAGGGTTTTGCCGCACGCAACATCCCCAGACAGAATCGCAGTAATCAAAGTGAGGCTGTACTAAAGACATGAAGATTGATCGGAGAGTCTCATGTTATGGCATGGGTGGGCTCCCCAGCACAGTCACAAATGAGTCTGTTTTTAGAATACCCGTTCCCGCGAAAATTAGTTGTCATGTCCCTGAAAAAGCATTGCAGAAGCAGTCACGCGTGACATGGCTTCTTCTGATTGGCTAAAATTGGCGACCCTGTGATTGTTTCGCGCGCAAAGTGTATCTAAAAATAAATCCATTTGTTACTGTACTGGAGCAAGACCGCAAAGTGATAGATCAACACTCTTATCTAATTCACTCTTGCCAAAACTTTTAGCAACTGAAGTCGGTTGCCCTTAACACTCGCAATCAAATGACATCATAATAGCTCTTCGGATTACGAAATCATGGCATTATGTAATTGCTCAAATGCACCATAACACTTTTAATTTCTTGAAATCGAGCGTGCTCCGCCGTTCCAGGCGTTTCCGGAAATCTACTTCCGTTTCTGTTTAATCTAAAAATATTTTTGGGGGGTTATACCTTTCTGAGCTTTAACAGCAGTTCAGCGGCTTTACGATAGATTGTCCATTTCATCACCAAAGGAATAAAATGTTTACGATTCCAATTAAAGGAGGTTCGAAAGAGTTTTCTACAAGTATAAAAATGGATTCAGATCACAACACTGTCGATCCATTCAATACGATAGTTTGTTCGTTTCTTCAATAGCTCGATGTTTTTCTTTTGTAGTTCTATCATTCATTCGTGCACTCGCTCGTTCATTTGTTCCTTCGTTTGCCCGTTCGCTCATTCTTTGTTTGCTGGCTTGTTCGTCTGTTTTTTCTTTTCTTTTTCATACGCTCATTGTTCGTTCTTTTTTTGTTGCTTCAGAACGACTTTCGGACGATCTTAAACACTTTCCACAATTGTTCACAATGTTTCTACCCTGATAATTGGCTGGATCAAAAGAAAGCCAAAAAATCCCTTATATGGGCAGTCCCAGTCAATTAACTAGTATTGTAGTACATTTCTTAGCGGGTTATTTCCAAGTGGAAGTTCGCAAGCTTATTTCTGTTCTATAAGCCAATAAAATTCCTGAACACACAATTCGTGCTTGTTTGCGTTCTGTTCGCGCGTTTTTTCTTTTTCTTTCGTAGTACTATGGACAGTAAAACTTAGCAGCAAAGCACACATCACATTTAGCGATTGTCCAATGAAACTACATGCAAAAAGTATGTTTTTTCTTACTTTCGAAGGTACACAGAGAATTCTTCACTTCGTCGAAACCCAGGTGAAAATACTTGTCGATCCATTCAATAGATCGACGCTTTGATATCTTTTCTCTGTTGTCAACCATTTTTTTGAGTTGCAGCTTAAGTATTGCGTATGTGGCATACGCGCGCGGGCTCAGCTGAAAACGCAGCCTTTGGAGCCTCCTTTAAAGTCCGTGGCTTACCTTTGAAAAGTAAATACAAAAGGAAAACCATCCTCGCTAATGTGCAGGCAAGGATGTCGTTTGAAATAAACGTAAGCTCCTCTTGATAAGGACAACTCCGCAAACCAGAACAGGCAAAGGTTTGGAATAGTCGCAACCTTCGTTTAGACGAATGTTGAGGAAATCAATGGCGGATACATTGTCTTAGAAATAAGGAGCTCCAATACCAGCCATTATCCTTATGATTATATATTTGTTATATATTTGCACCTAGTAGCACTATACCGCCTACAAAAGCTCGCTGAGAGGGTGAACCCTTAGTCCCAGTGTGGTTTCCGCTCCAATCGCTCGACAGTGGATATGATTTTCTCACTGAGGCAACTTCAGGAGAAATGTAAAGAGCAACATCAGCCCCTTTACATTGCATTTATCAATCTAACAAAGGCCTTTGACTTTGTCAGTAGAGACAGCCTCTTCAAGATCCTGCCATTAATGGGTTGCCCTCCAAAACTCCTGAGCTTCATCACATCGTTTCATGATGGGTCACGGGGTACTGTGCAATATGACGGAAGCATGTCTGAGGCATTCGACATAGACAGCGGCGTGAAACAAGGCTGTGTAATGGCCCCAACTCTCTTCAATATCTTCTTTTCTGTTCTCCTGAAACATGCATTCAAGTCCACGGAAGAAGGCTTCCTGCTACGGACTCGTTATGATATGAAACTTTTCAACCCTGCACGCCTCCGAGCAAAGACCAAAGTTCGCAAAGTAATCCTACGCGACTTCCTTTTCGCTGATGACGCTGCCCTTGTTGCTCACAGCGCAGAAAAGCTCCCGAGCCTTCTCAAACAGTTCTCTAGTGCATGCGAGGCCTTCAGACTTACCATTAGCCTAAACAAGACGAAAGTCATGTGCCAAGGTGCCACGCCTGCTCTAACTATCAAAGACTACACCTTGAAAGTCGAGCCACAGTTTACTTATCTCGGCTCTACCACCTCCAACAACGCCTGTCTTGATGTGGAGCTAGGAAAGAGAATTGGTAAGGCTGCAACCAACATGGCAAAGCTTTCTGCTTGAGTGTGGGAGAACAAGAAACTAACTACCCAGACTAAAATTGCTGTCTAGCGTGCCTGCATCTACCCTGCGAGCAGAGTCTTTTTCGATCTTTCTAGATGAGTCGGGAAGAGGAAAGTAAACTCTGCTCGCCGACTCCACATTCTTTGCTTTGCCGCTCATCCAAAGAATTGGATGAGTCAGTCCAGTTTCGACTTGTCAAACCCGTTTTTTCTTTAATTTTTGCCATGATCATTTGCCACGCGTCATCAATATTTTGAAATTTACAACAGCGTGGCAATTTTAACTGTTAGAATTCCCATGAGTTTTTTCTATGTGTGTTGGTTACGGAAACTAGTCTGACAGAAACCGATAAATTTTTCAGTAAAAAATGAAATGGCATTTTAGGAGTATGGACTATCTTGAGTTTCCAATGAAATGATTGCTTGATTGTCGTGTGTTTGCCCGAGTTGTCCGAAAATATCCCGACTGTTTGTTTTCGTTTTGTGGTTTTGTGGTTATTGGTCAGGCGTGACTGACACCGAATTAATTAAAATTTTTAGCGCATGCTCAATACGAAATGTGGAGGCGGCGAGGCAAATTTCCCATTCGTAAACGGTCGTTGCCATTTCTAAGAACGGTCGTTGCCATTTGAAACGGTCGATGCCATTGATAACGGTCGACTACACACTTCACCTCAAAGAAAATTAAAAGAAACAAACTAAGAAAAAATATTAACAAAAATTAAGACAAAAAAGGGAAAAAAACATTTATAAAAGAAAAACTTGAGGAAAAAAAGAATCCTAAAATTTCAAGACTCGAACTCGGGTTCTTAGCCCTCACCCTAAACAGAACCCTAACCCGAACCCTAACTCATATGACCAGCGAGACACAACTCCCAGTGACCGCAACCTTTTGAGTTCTTAGACCTAATGAGTGTAATTCGGAGCTAAAAAATGGCATTGACCCTTTCAAATGGCAACGACCGTTTACGAAAGGGAAATAAGCGGTGGCGAGCAGAATCTACTTTCCTCTTCCCGACTTATCTAGAAAGACCAAAAGAGTCTGCTCGCAGGGTATAAACCTCCAAACGAAGACTGGTTTTTACACCGTTGTACTTATGTTATTGATTTCACGAAGTTTTGGGGTGTAAAGTTAGGGATGATCTAGCATTTGTTCAGGTTCTGTACCTGAGTTACTATCTAACGAATAAAAATTTATTTCTTTTGTAAAATAACTTTTCCAAATGGTCTGGATAGCACAATTGTTACTAATATTTTAAAAAATACAACCACACTTTTGAATTTTCGGAACATGTTTCGATGTTTCAAACATCATCTTCAGCCATGGTGAGTGTAACATTAAAATTTTTACAAGGTAATTCGTATATATATATATACAAATGTGTATACAAATGTGTATACAAATGTGTAAACATTTGTATTTTGCTCTGCAAAATTCTTGCATTGAGCACTCCAAAGATAAGCGAAGCAACTTCATCTTAGTCTATTCGTTTATATATATATATATATATATATATATATATATATCAATACAATGTAGATTAAATGTTTGTTACAACTACGTAAAATTCAAACAAACCAACAATATTATAGAGAACACAACTGACATAACGGTAAAAGTTTAAAAGTGTAATGCTAAACTGACATGATCAACTTGTTTGTTGAGTTCGGGTTTCAACCGCTCAATATGGAAGCTCTCCTTGATTTTGAGTTGATAGAAAGAAGTAGCATTATCAATAATTTTGAAGCAAGAAACATCACAATTATCATGACAATTTTTAGAAAAACTAAGATGCTTGAAAATATGAGAATTTTTGTCCCGGAAAAGGTGCTCATTTACATGTGTGTAGAAATGCCTGTTGATTTCACCAACGTAGCGAGCACCACAGCCCGCACAAGTAAATTTGTATACAACACGTGATTTGAGAGAATCCGGAATGAAATCGTTTGGACTAAAGATGTTGCACAGTTTGAATGTAGAGAAAATTACTTTAACATTTAAATCCTTGCAATACTTGTTGATAATAGATGAAATTTTCTTTCTGGTATAAGGTGAATAGAAACCGATGTAAGGTAGTTTGTAAAAATGGTAGTTTGATACATCATGTTTAGGGGCTTCTTTTGTAGTAACATTTCTAAGATAACCTTGAACGGACTTGTCAATTAGCCAACTGGGAAACATATTACGTTTCAAAATAGTAGTTAGAGTATTGAAATCGTTTTGAAAACCCTGAGTAGTGTTGTTAATTTTATATGCCCTGTCGATGAGCGTTTTAATTAACCCTAATTTGTACTGAAAGGGAGTAAAACTGAAATAATTTGTAAGTAGACCAGTGTAAGTCTTTCTTCGAAAAACAGAAGTGATACAAGAACATTCATTGTTACTTGATCTCTGCTTGGATAGTAGTACATATAAGAAAGGCAATTTGCCATCTGTTTCTGTTTCCATTGTAAACTTAATGTTGGGATGGCATTTGTTAAGGTATTGAAAAAACATATCTGCATCATGAGAAATTTGAAAACGTAATATGTTTCCCAGTTGGCTAATTGACAAGTCCGTTCAAGGTTATCTTAGAAATGTTACTACAAAAGAAGCCCCTAAACATGATGTATCCAACTACCATTTTTACAAACTACCTTACACCGGTTTCTATTCATCGTATACCAGAGAGAAAATTTCATCTATTATGAACAAGTATTGCAAGGATTTAAATGTTAAAGTAATTTTCTCTCCATTCAAACTGTGCAACATTTTTAGTCCAAAGGATTTCATTCCGGATTCTCTCAAATCACGTGTTGTATACAAATTTACTTGTGCGGGCTGTGGTGCTCGCTACGTTGGTGAAACCAACAGGCATTTCTACACACGTGTAAATGAGCACCTTTTCCGGGACAAAAATTCTCATATTTTCAAGCATCTTAGTTTTTCTAAAAATTGTCATGATAATTGTGATGTTTCTTGCTTCAAAATTATTGATAATGCTACTTCTTTCTATCAACTCAAAATCAAGGAGAGCTTCCATATTGAGCGGTTGAAACCCGAACTCAACAAACAAGTTGATCATGTCAGTTTAGCATTACACTTTTAAACTTTTACCGTTATGTCAGTTGTGTTCTCTATAATATTGTTGGTTCGTTTGAATTTTACGTACTTGTAACGAACATTTAATCTACAAAGAATCATTGTATTGATAGTTATATATATCTATATACGAATTATCTTGTAAAAATTTTAATGTTACACTCACTATGGCTGAAGATGATGTTTGAAACATCGAAACATGTTCCGAAAATTCAAAAGTGTGGTTGTATTTTTTAAATATCAAACACATTAAAATTAATGTTTGTCATGTTTATTTGACCAAATCTTCGGCAAGAGTCTCTTCACGCCATAAAAATTCTAGAGAGAAAGATTCAAAAGAATCTTGTATTTCCTTTCTCTTTATTATAAATTAACTTGGGTGTGTCCAGTATTTGATTTGAACAAAATGCTATAGGATACTAACATTTTTGAAGAGATGTCATTTTTTTCTTCATAATCCGATAGAAGGATACCATTAAAAATTGAAATAATGCTACTACGAACCTTTCTACAGAAATGAAGAGATCTTCGTTTTTCAGTTTTCAGTGGTGACTCGGGATATTCCGAAAAATCCGAGTGGTCCTGAACAGGACCCAAATTTATAATCATGATGACTTTGCTCTACCACTGAGGTATACGGCAGACCGTCTGCATGTAGCTTAGCACGCCATTCAACAACGGCCAGGTGACAGAGAGTTATGATCGCGTCGCGAGTCGATAAATGCCTCAAAAAAAAATTTTATAAGTAGAAGTCCTAAGAATAAAAATTAGTATTTCGTTCATTACGGCTGTTGCAACATCTCGTTCTGGGTTTGTGGAAGTCGACAGATTAAATCCTTGTCGAAAGTTCGTACTGCGAAAAGGCATATAAAAAAGGGATTCAAACACAAGCTACAAAATGAAAGTGAAGTCTATTACGGGGGCCCCCGAAAGGACAGAAAAGTAATTTCCTTGAGTAGCTCCGATAGAAAATGGAGGGTGTGAATAGGTAATGCATGGTCCCGTAACCGACTACAAAAACCTGCAGGTTGCCAGCATACAGTTATTACAAGTTTCCTTTTTTTTCACAAGCTCTGTCTTCTTGTCTGCTCTGCGGGCGAAGGACAGATTGTTTTTGTCAAAGTAGATTCCCTTTGATCAGGGGATCCATAACAATAAAGAAAAAACCGCAAAGGGAATGTACACGACAATTGAAGAACACATACAAAAAGTAACACCTTTGCTTGATGGAAGGCAGGTACAGAGAGTCATCACTGAATTTCGACTCCATGCTCACATCCGGCAGGGAAGTAAGAACGCTTGAGATTCCAATAATTGCGATAGCTCTTTTCACATTCTCTTGTTTTAAGCCGTATAGGACTGTTCTAAATGGCTTAACAAGGCAGGTACCTTTCAATTGCTAGATAACCATTAAGGGTGAAGGACGAAACGGGGACCATAAAATACGTCAACTCACGTCAACCTACAATCAAACTTTCGTGTACTAACAGCCTCTTGCAGCAAACATAGACAGTCCATAAGGAAAAAAATGGTGCGTCCATCACTGACAGCCAAGTTTGCTAAGAGATAGTTCGTGATCTGAATGGCATTTCTCGTGTTGTTTGTGAACGATTCTAACAACCAGCCATATTTCCCAAGAAATCCGATTATAAAAAATGGAAATGCTGGACCCATTAAGAGAATAAACCTGCGGGCTACTACGTCGGCCATCATACGCTGGTACAGCAGGGTAGATGTTTTGTTCCCCCCTTTGCCCAATAACGTTAGCTCCTCTTCTAGAAAACTGAGGCATTTGTGAAAAGATTCATTTAAATCATTTAGCATTTTAAAGTATTCTTGGATTCGTCGTTTCCTGTTCAGCAGTATGTTTTGTCGCAATTATTTGCTTTAACCTGATTATTTTTAATGACTTTTCTGTAAAAACTGTAGTCCTTATGTGTTATAGATTGATGAAAGATAATTTCCATTGGAACCGTACTTTCGATAACAACCTGAAAGAAACATTTCAAACTTAGAACAAAACACATGATTAAGAATCCTAACTGGCAGGAAGGCACCAGTTGGCTATTTACAAAGCGTGGCTAGAGTGGAATCCCAGACAACCACGGAAATATAATCCACACCAGAGGTCAGAACGGGATTTTGAACCAGGGGCCAACCGCATGCAAAACCTAACGCCACTCTAAAGCACTGAACACGCCGCCTTTCTAGCATATTTAATAATGATTGGTTAGTGTTTATTGATGTAAAATTGAAGGGGCGGACTCTTTAACTTTAGCAGCATAGACTCACTGTCGCGTGTGCATAAAGAAATTCTGCCACCTGCCTCGTACTACCCCAACCTACAGTCCGGGAATCTCTACCAGCCCTGTTAGAGAAACAGTGAGGAAAAAAAGAGGATGTGGGTTGTGTTGTTTAGGTTTTCCTTAAAAAGGTCTTTGTTCGGTTACATTTTTAAGAATGCTTTATGCTGCGTTGTCCCCTATGGTGTGATTTCTCTTTGTTTCAGTAATCCTCATTTGACCCCGTGGACATTGTTTCTATTTTTATCCAAGACACCTGGGAAGAACTTTCCCAATAATTCAGCTTTTTGGCAACATAGTTTTTTTTTTTTTATGCACAGGGAAAGAAAAATGCGCTTGTAGAACCAAAGTTTTTTTTTTTAAATGACATTCACTTAAAACGTTCATTTGGCCTTTTTTTGACATGTTTTTATTTCGTTTTTAAAAAAAGCAAGCCTTGACAAGTTTCTTTAGCGTTTTGCGATGAACAGCCAACGGAACAACTTCAAACATTGTCTTGCACCGCGTGAGAACTCACTTCTCTGTTTGCATAATTTAGCCTAATTTAGTTCTATACTAACAGCAGGAAATGAACTTGAATAAAAAAAGTTCACATTAATTTCTGGCAAAATTTTAAATTTCCACCTGACGTTGTATCATTTGACTCAAACCATGGCTGAATGCACTGAGGGATTGGTTATGAAACTCGGACAAGTCCTTTTGTTTCATGTTTCTGTCTGTATTTTTGGCCTTGACGGTGCACAAAACAACAGCTTTCTTAAAGAAGATAACCAATCAAAACCCGTGCAAAGCGTGAACAAAAGATTGTGCACTGTCACGGTCAATTCAACATGGATTGCGACAACTTTGTTCTCGCTTTCGAAGGTTTTCAAGTTTTAAAACCAGTCCCTCAGGTAACTGTGCTTAAACGGGGCTTCCCATTTCCCATTTGAGAATTCTCCAGATGACGCTGTAATGGAAATTGTCATCATTTTCAAGTTGGATTTTGACAACGGGTTTTGTTCCACCTTTTTAAGGTGATGTTACACGAGCCGATTTTTAATGCCGATTTTTAACGCAACATTGTTGCGTTAAAGTTGCCTGGTGTAAACAGGGTGCACAGGGCGATTTTTAACGCAACATTTTGTTGCGGCAACATGTTGCAGGTTTTTGAAAGCGATTCAAAAACCTGCAACATTATTGCCCGAATTTTGTTGGTGTTGGTGCGTGTAACACCCCCGCCGCTGACTTTAAACGCAACATCGTCCCAGAATGCACCGCAGACAACCGAAAATAGGTCACTTCGACGTGAAGTAAACAAACAAGATGGCGGAGCTTGTTGAAGATGAAGGACTGGTAGAAATAACGATACCTGAAGGTCGATTAGACAATGCCGGAAGGCGAAAACTCATACAGTTCTATGAGAAAAAAGCTGTTTTGTGGGATACGTCCGTTAAGTTACCGAAGAAAGACGCTAACTCTCTTATTAACTGATGATATACCCCTCTTTCCTCCCTCCGTCTAATCCAACTTCTCGTCCAAATAATTCTTTCTCGATTTCTTCCTTTTTCATCTTCCAAATCGTCCACTAACACCAGAACCTGAATGATTTTCAGCCGCCGTCTTCTTAACTCATTGTCCGCCATCTTTGTCGAGCAGGAGCCTGGGTTCAAAGTGTTGCGAGCAATGTTGCGTTAAAAATCGTCTCGTGTAACATACCGTTGCCGGCAACAAAGTTGCGTTAAAAGTTGTCTCGTGTAACATGGATTAAAAATCGGCTCGTGTAACATCACCTTTAGAGCGAACGACACTTTCAGACAATATGCCAGGTTATCGTGGCAATAAATCGTCCATTAAGAAAGATGTGTTTCATATTTTTTTAAATTTAAACAGTTAGAATTCCCATGAGTTTTTCCTATGTGTGTCCGTTACGGAAACTAGTCTGAAAGAAACCTATAAATTTTTCAGTAAAAAAAATGAAATGGCATTTTAAGAGTATGGACTATCTTGAGTTTCCAATACAATGATTCCTTGATTGTCGTGTGTTTGCCTGAGTTGTTTCGAAAATATCCCGACTGTTTGTTTTCGTTTCGTCGTTTAGTGGCTACTGGTCACGCCTGACTGACACCGAATACATTAAAATTTTTAACGCATGCTAAAACAACATGTGGAGGCGGCGAGCAGAAACTACCTTCCTCTTCCCGACCTATCTAGGAAGATCGAAAGAGACTGGTCGCAGGGTATATTAAACCTCCAAACGAAGACGGGCTTTTACACCGTTGTACTTATGTTTTTTGATTTCACGCAGTTTTGGGGTGTATTTCAAAAAGTTAGCGATGATAGCATTTTTTCAGGTTCTTTACCTGAGTTACGATCTAACGAATAAAAATTTATTTCTTCTGTCAAATAATAACCTCCAAATCGCCGAAAGTGTTGGAAAATGAAAAAGTTAAAAATAGCTTTCTATTCATTGTTCTTTACTTTTCTTCTCCCGATGGCACAATTAGCCGAAGACAATTTAATCCGAATGTACGGAATACGCGTTCCTTTTTACATGATTTCGGTGATCCAAAACATGTACAAAAGAGGACGCTCTCAATTATTTCACCTGGCATTAGTTACAACAAGAATCTAGAGCTATTTCACATGAGTTCCTTATATAATAGAAGAACTGACCTCTGCAGAAAAATTTTAATAACATCATTACAAATTCATCAAATAGTTACATCATTTACTGCCTCCGAGGAACATTCACCAGGACAATTTAAGACGTAATTTTGCGCTACCTCATTTAAGTACCAACAGGTTTAAGAATACTTTTAATACCAGCTATGAGCAAGTCTCATGTTTAATATAGATATTTTAATTATTCTTATACATAGGTATTTTATCAAATGTCTTATCATGTGTGAATATTACATGTTAGTTCATATTTATCATAGTATATATTTACTTATAGAACTTTGTTAATATTTACGCAATTCAGCCTTTTGATTGCAATGTAAGTTATTTGTAATAAACTCTATCTATCTATCCTGAGAAAAGCGTAAGACATTATTTCGGCGCGACTGAAAGGTGCACAAATTTCCAAGGGCACTTACCACAAAAAAACAGGAGGTTCAGAGGTTCAGAGATTTGGTTGGGGTCTTAGGTCTTAGGGGTCTCTCAAAAACAAAGACATAAGACCTAAGATCTAAGACATATGACCCCCGCCAAATCTCAGAAACTAAGACCAGAAGCTCAGTAAAGGATGTTGCAAATGAAGGACGCGATTTCTTAGAGATGGTGAAATGGATCTTCGAAGAAATCACAACCAAGGCACAAAGAACAAAACAAGTCGTGCAAAATGCTCAACGGCAGGTCTTTTCGATATCACGCAACGCAGGATGCAAGTTGAATTGTTTTCAAAACTCTGAGATAAAAATAGTCAACACACTCTTGGACTGGCCATTAAATCTGTGGATTCAGTGTCGCAGATAACAATAATTACATCTTTATTTAGACTGATAAAAGACCGATCAGCTAAATCGAAGGATTTGCTGGTATAAACCGGTGATAAGTAGCAATATCATGGTATAATAGTATCTAACTATAAAAAACTGCGATAAGACATATCTAAATATTCTTAAAAATACTAAAAACTTGGTTAAAAACTTTGATAAAAAACGACGACGTTTCGACTTTAGCTAAACGTCATTATCAAGTCAAAATTATTTGAAAATTGCAAACTATGAATACTAAAAGAAGAATAGTCGATAAGGAGCCTGTACAGTGAAAGAGAGAAACAATGAAAATTAAACACAAAGTTCGGCACGTATGGAGGTCGTCTGGATATTCAAATTAGGCTTGAGACTACGAAATGCTTCTATGCTCTATTGTTCTGACACAAAGACCGTTTGTTCCGTGGCAACCACGATACGTCACAATTATTCAAGATGGCGGCGCCTGGCAAATTTGGAAAGCCAAACGAAAGCGTTCTTAAAATTCCTTTTTTTCAAATATGAACGCTTTCATTTGAAGAAGTTTGAACAATTTTAATTGTAAACATTATGTTCTGTGGTTTAAAGTTATTTTATTGTTTTAGTGGCGGTTCCCTTTAAGAATGTTTAGATATGTTTTATCGCAGTTATTTTATGGTTTAACGTTTTCCAAAATCACTTCTTCGTATTAATAGTATCATTACAAATATACGCATGACCAAGTTAAAATCAGGAGAAGAAAGACTAAAAGATACTACAAACATATGCATCTTCATCAAGATTTAAAAATTAGAGGAACAATTTTGACTTCAATAACCTTATCGTGGTCAAATCGCGAATGTCTGTGGTGGCGAGTTCCAGTCCCGGGTGACTGCGTTTTTAAAACTCAATTGGTTTATTGTTGATTTCACTCTTAGCCCGTCTAGTGGTGAGCTTTTTTTTGTTGGGGGGGGGGGGGATCTTTATATATATAAAAAAAACAATACAAGTTAATTACTCTTTGAACTGTATCATGCTTCAGTGAACGGGATATCCATTGTTTTAATGCAAATAATAATAATAATAATAATAATAATAATAATAATAATAATAATAAATTTTTTTAGTGCACAACTCCAATAAATTGTCCGTGGCGCTTTACAACAAATAAAAATGAATTTTAAAACAAACTAAATTTACAAACATCCCCTGACAAACTTTTTAAAAAGATAAGATTTTGAAGTCGCAAAGAGTTCCACAATCTAGGGGCAAATACTACAAACGATCGATCTCCATAAGTTCGCATGTTTGAAGATGGTTCTACAAGGTCACCATTGCTAACAGATCTCAAAGGATAAGAGCTCCTACGAAAAGATAAAAGATCAGACAAATACGAAGGAGCCTTAGCATTAGAGCGGTTTTAGAATGAGTGCCGTAAAACCAAAACCAAAGTAATTACTTTGGCCAATCAAAAAAGGACGGAGACAATCCAGTAACCAATCAAAACTCGAAGTAATTAAACGTAGCCGACACAAAGAGCGGGAAAATGTGCACGCGCGAGGCACGATTAGTTTTGGTTTCACTTCTGATTGGTTGAAAAAGTGGCGCGAGAACTTTGATCCAATCACTGAGTGAAGTAATCATAAACCAAAGTAATTATCTAATTACTTTCGACATTCAATTGAAAACCACTCTAAGAGATTTATAAACTAAAAGAAGAATCTTAAAAATAATACGATTCCTAATAGGAAGCCAATGCAGATCAATTAAAGTTGAAGTAAAATGATGGAACTTCCTAGTCTTACATCCACACAACTCACAGGTCAATATGAACTCGCCATTTTAATAATACCAACCACAATGCGCATGCACAGTAAAGTTGCGAGAGACCTAGACCCTAAGTATATTACAATGGTCTTCAATTGAAACCAGTATTGCATTCAGGGTGCAGTATTGTTGATCGTCGTTTGCTGTATGCAGATGTTTTGTTGTCGCAATTATTTGCTTTAACCCGACATTTTCATGACTTTTCTGTAAAAATGCTTTGTTTATAGTTGATCAAACAAGTTCACAGGCACTCCACTTTTAATAACCTGAACGAAACAAGTCAAACTTAACAGAAACATGATTAAGAATCCTCACTGGGAGTAAACAACAAGTTGGGCTGTTTACAAAGCGTGGTAGATTTGAATCCGAGACAGCAGGAAATAAATCCACACCAGATGTTAGAACGAGATTTTGAACCTGGGCTAACCGTGCGCAAACCCAACGCCCTAACCACTGAACACGCCGCCTCTCTAGCATATTTAACACTGGTTGGTTAGTGTTTACTGATGTAAAGTGAAGAAAGGGTGACTATTTAACTTTAGCAGCATAGAGCCACTGTCGCGTTTGCAAGAAAATTGTGCCACCTGCCTCGTATGTCACGAATACAAATCAGAAAGTTTGGTTGTCATTCAGTGCTGCTTGGACCGTCATTTAAAATACTGTGGCAGAAACTACAGTATTTTGCGAGATCGTGAATTTACAAATTCAAGGCAATAACTTGAAGCGAGCACGGGGTTACGGAAAGCGAAAAAAAGCCTCTCGTGCTTTAAACAAAGCAGACGATTTTACGAGGAATTCCTCTGGAGTTCAGCTATTTTTGGAAATAAAAATAATTCACAATATTTTAGTTTGACTTTCTTTAACGATAATAACTGGCTATATAATTAATAGGGAACAGGACTGCATGCTTGTCCAATTTGGATACAACTGGATTCAAAAAATTCCTCAGACTGCCAAATATGACTCGGCCTACGGCCTAGTCCAATTTTGGCTGTCCTCAGAGTTTTTCTCATCCAATTATTTCCAAACTGGATAGCATGAAGTCCTATTACATATACAAATTGAAGAAAGGGCGACTCTTTAACTTTAGCAGCCTTGACCCACTGTCGCGTTTGCGTGAAAATTCTGCCACTTGCCTCGTACTACCCCAAACTACAGTCCGGGAATCTCTACCAGCCCTCTAAGAGAAACAGTGAGGGAAAAAGAGGTGGGGTTGTTGTTTAGGTTTCCCTTAAAAGGATCTTTGTTCGATTACATTTTTAAGAATGCTTTGTGCTGTGTTGTCCCCTATGGTAATTTCTCTTTGTTTAGGTGATCCTCATTTGCCGTGGACATTGTCCTATTTTTACCCAAGACACCTGGAACAACCTCCCAATAATTCAGCTTTTTGGAAACATTTTTTATGTAAGGGGAAAGGAAATGCGCTTGTAGAACCAAATATGACACTAACTTAAAACGTCGTTTGTCTTTTTTACATATTTTATTTCGTTTTGAAATAAAGAAAGCCTTGGCAGTTTGTTTAGCGTTTCCGATGAACAGCCAACAGAACACTTTAAATTCTCTTGCCCTCCTAAACTGACTTCTCCGTTTGCAGAATTTGCCTAATCTAGTTCTATGCTAACAGCAGGAAATGAACTTGAATAAAAAAGGGTCCATCAGTTTTTGGCAAAATTGAAATTTCCATCTGGGCCCGGTTGTTCAAAAGCCGATTAACGCTAATCCCAGACTAAAAATTAACCAAGGAGTTTATTTCTCTACTCCCAAATGTTGTTTAACGCTGTTATTCGGCAAAACTATACATTAGAGGTAGTCAATCTTAAGAAACAAAAATAAGCAAAAGAAACTCTCACCAAAAGTTGAAAACATAAAACAAAAGTTTACGCTAATCCTGGATTAAGTTAATCGGCTTTAGAACAACCGGGCCCTGATGTTTATCGCTTGACTTCTCAAACGGGGCTTTCCATTTCTCATTTGAGAATTCTCCAGATGGCGCCAAAATGCAAATTGTAATCATTTTGAAATTGGATTTTGACAACGGGTCTATGTTCCAACTATTTAGAGTGAACGGCACTTTCAGACATTATGTCAGGTTATCGTGGCAAAAAACCGTCCATTAAGAAAGATGTGTTCAATAAGTTTTTTAATCATGGAATTACTACGCGACTTTTAGCAATGAACTTCAAGGTTATTAAAACGTTGCAACTAAAGAACTTCAATTTTTTTAGTACAATTTGACGATATCACTTGTCATGAATCTATTTATTTGCTCACCGTTTTAAACCTGCTCGAGTGTGGGAGAACAAGAAACTAACTACCCAGACTAAAATTGCTGTCTATCGTGCCTGCATCTACCCTGCGAGCAGAGTCTCTTTCGATCTTCCTAGATAAGTCGGTAAGCGGAAAGTAGATTCTGCTCGCCGCCTCCACATTTCGTATTGAGCATGCGTTGAAAATTTAAATGTATTCGGTGTCAGTCACGCGTGACCAATTGCCACAAAACCACAACAAACAGCTAGGATATTTTCGGACAACTCGGGCAAACACACGACAACCAAGGAATCATTTCATTGGAAACTCAAGATAGTCCATACTCTTAAAATGCCATTTCGTTTTTTACTGAAACATTTATAGGTTTCTGTCAGACTAGTTTCCGTAACCAACACACATAGGAAAAACTCATGGGATTTCTGTTGTAAATTTGATTTGCATTCAAAACTCTGAGATAAAAATAGGCATCACACTCTTGAATTGGCCATCAAATCTGTGGATTCGTGTCGGAGATAATAGGAATTACATCTTTAATTAGAATGATAAACGACCGATCAGCTAAATTCAAGGATTTGCTGGTATAAACCGGTGATCAGTAGCAATATCATGGTATTAATAGTATCTAACCATAAAAAGCTGCGATAAGACACATAAATATTCTTAAAAATACTAAAAACGTGGTTAAAAACTTTGATAAAAAACGACGACGTTCCGATTTTAGCTAAACGTCATTATCAAGTCAAAATTATTTGAAAATTGCAAACTATAAATACTAAATAAGGAGCCTGTACAGCGAAAGAGAGGAACAATGAAAATTAAACACAAAGTTTGGCACGTATGGAGGCCGCCTGGATATTCAAATTAGGCTTGAGACTACGAAATGCTCCTATGCTCTATTGTTTTGACACAAAGACCGTTTGTTCCATGGCAACCACGATACGTCACAATTATTCAAGATGGCGGCACCTGGCAAATTTGAAAGCCAAAAGAAGCGTTCTTGAAATTCCTTTTTTTCAAATATGAACGCTTTCATTTGAAGAAGTTTGAACAATTTTAATTGTAAACATTATGTTCTGTGGTTTAAAGTTATTTTATTGTTTTAGTGGAGGTTCCTTTAAGAATGTTTAGATATGTTTTATCGCAGTTATTTTATGGTTTAATGTTTTCCAAAATCACCTCTTCGTCTTAATAGTATCATTACAAATATACACATGATCAAGTTAAAATCAGGAATAGAAAGACTAACAGATACTACAAACATGTGCATCTTCATCAAGATTAAAAAATAGAGGAACAATTTTGACTTCAATAACCTTATCGTGGTCAAATCGCGAATGTCTCTGGTAGGGAGTTCCAGTCCCGGAAAACTGCGTTTTTAAAACCCAATTAGTTTATTGTTGATTTCACTGTTAGCCCGTCTAGTAGTGAGCTATCTTTAAAAGTAGGATCGTGTAACTGGGGGCGTTAAACCAGGTATCCTTCTAATTGACTACTTTTACCA
The DNA here is from genome assembly GCF_036669935.1 of Montipora foliosa. Lineage (NCBI taxonomy): Eukaryota > Metazoa > Cnidaria > Anthozoa > Scleractinia > Acroporidae > Montipora > Montipora foliosa. Next base: position 29,915,401 of record NC_090875.1, read on the forward strand.
TCCCATAATGCAATACGTTTTCTTGGGGGGGAGGGGGTCTTTACATTAAAAAAACAGTACAAGGTAATTACTCTTGGAACTGTATCATGCTGCAGTGAACGGGATATCCATTGTTTGATGCAAATAATAACGATAATAATAACAACAATAATAACAACAATAATAATAATAATAATAATAATAATAATAATAGTAATAATAATAATAATAATAATAATAATAAATATCTATAGCGCGCAACTCCAAGAAATTGTCCGTAGCGCTTTATAAGAAATAAAAATGAATTTTAAAAGGAAACTAAATTTACAAACATTCACTAACAAACGTTTCAAAAAGATAAGATTTTGAAGCATTTTTAAAAATGTCAACAGATGAACTCCTACGTATTGAAAGAGGCAAAGAGTTTCACAATCTATGGCCATATACTACAAACGATCGATCTCCATAAGTTCGCATGTTTGAAGATGGTTCTACAAGCTTAAGGTCACCATTGCTAACAGATCTCAAAGAATAAGAGCTTCTGCGAAAAGAAAAAAGATCAGACAAATACGACGGAACCTTAGCATTAAGAGATTCATAAACTAAAAGAAGAATCTTAAAAATAATACGATTCTTAATAGGAAGCCAATGCAGATCAATTAAAGTTGGAGTAATATGATGGAACTTCCTAGTCTTACATCCACAGAACTCACAGGTCAATATGAACTCGCCATTTTAAAAAAACCAACCACAATGCGCATGCACAGTAAAGTTGCGAGAGACCTAGACCCTAAGTATATTACAATGGTCTTCAATTGAAACCAGTATTGCATTGTTACAAGTGCAATTTTTCACATTTAAAACAGCTCTTTATTCGACATATTTCACTGAAAGAGAAATAATATAATTCCGTAGCTTCATTTTTGTAACTTTCATTTACAAATAATTCCTCTTCATCGTTATCAATTTCAGTGCATTATCAGTCAATACATTAAAATTAATGTTTGTCATGTTTATTTGACCAAATCTTCGCCCAGAGTCTCTTCCCTCCTTAAAAACTCTAGAAGAAAGATTCAAAAGAATCTTGTATTTCCTTTCTCTTTGTTACAAATTAACATGGGTGTGTCCAGTTCTTGATTTGAACAAAATGCTATAGGATACTAACATTTTTGTAGATATGTCATTGTTTTCTTCATTATCCGATAGAAGGATACCATTAAAAAGTTAATAATGCTACTACGAACCATTCTACAGATATGAAGAGATCTACGTTTTTCAGTTCAGTGGTGACTCGGGGATATTCGGGAAAATCCGAGTGGTCCTTAACAGGACGCAAATTTATAATCACGCTGACTCTGCTCTACCATGCACTGAAGTATACGGCATGCAGACAGTCTGGATGCAGTTCAGCAGGCCATTCAACAACGGCCAGGTGACAGAAAGTTAAGATCGCGTCGCGAGTCGATCAATGGCTCAAAAATAGATTTTACAAGTAGAAGTCCTAAGAATAAACATTAGCATTTCGTTCATTACGGCTGTTGCAACATCTCGTTCTGGGTTTGTGGAAGTCTACAGAATAGTATTCGTTTAAATCCTTGTCGAAAGTTCGTACTGCGAAAAGCATATAAAAAGGGATTCAAACACAAGCTACACAAGAAAATGAAATCTATTACGGGCGAAAGGACAGAAAAGTAATTTCCTTGAGTAGCTCCGATAACAAAGAGGGAGTAAAAGGTAATGCCTGGTCCGTAACCGACTACAAAACCTGCAGTTGCAAGCATAAATGTTATTAAAAGTTTCTTTTTTTCACAAGCTCTGTCTTCTTGTCTGTCTGCGGGCGAAGCACAGATTGTTTTGTCAAAGTAGATTCCTTTGATCAGGGATCCATAACAATAAAGAAAAACCGCTAAGGGAATGTACCCGACCATTGAACACCACATAAGAAAGTACACTTCGCTTGATGGAAGGCAGGAATCGAGAGCATCATTGAATTTCGACTCTATGATCGCCTTCGGCAGGGAAGTAACAACGCTTGAGATCCAAATAATTGCGATAGCTCTTTTCACATTCTCTTGTTTTAAGCGTAAGACTGTTCTAAATGGCTTTAACAAGGCATGGTACCTTTCAATTGCTAGAACCATTAAGGTGAAGGAGGAAACGGGGACGATTAAATACGTCAACTCCATCAACCTACAATCAAACTTCGGTAAAAGCTCTTGCAGCAACAAAGAAGTCCATAAGGAAAAAATGGTGAGTCCATCACTGACAGCCAAGTTTGCTAAGAGATAGTTCGTGACTGAATGCATTTCTCGTGTTTTAAGAACGATTCTGACAACCAGCACATTTCCAAGAAATCCGATCATAAAAAATGGAATGCTGACCATTAACAGAATAAACCGCGCGCTACTATAGTCGACCATCATGCGCTGGTAGAGCAGGGTAGATTTTTGTCTTTGTCAATACGTTAGCTCTTCTAGAAAACGTGAGCATTTGTGAAACGATCATTTAGTCATTTAGCATTTAGAAGTATTGATTGTCGTTTGCTGTCAGCAGATGTTTTGTTGTCGCAATTGTTCGCTTTAACTCGACATAAAAAGGCCTTTCTGTAAAAATGCTTTGTTTATAGTTGATCAAGCTAGTTCACTGGCACCCCACTTTTAATAACCTGAAAGAAACAATTCAAACTTAACAGAAACATGATTAAGAATCCTAACTGGCAGGAGACAACCAGTTGGGCTGTTAATAAAGCGTGGTAGAGTTGAATCCTAGACAACAGGAAATAAATCCACAGCAGATGTTAGAACGGGATTTGCTAGCCGAATGCAAACCCAACGCCCTAACCAATGAACACACCGTCTCTCTAGCATATTTAATAATGTAAATTGAAGAAAGGGCGACTCTTTAACTTTTGCAGCATAGACCCACTGTCGCGTTTGCATGAAAATTCTGCCACCTGCCTTGTACGTCTCTAAACTACAGTCCGGGAATCTCTACCAGCCCTCTTACAGAAACTGTGAGGAAAAAAGAGGTGGGGTTGTTGTTTATGTTTCTCTTAAAAAGCTACTTTCTTGAACCGATGTCAATTATATTCCGATCTTTGTTCGGTTACATTTTTAAGAATGCTTTGTGCTTCGTTGGCCCCTATGGTGATTTCTCTTTGTTTCCGTAATCCTCATTTGCCGTGGGCATTGTTCTATTTTTACCAAAGACACCTGGAAGAACTTCCCAATAATTCAGCTTTTTGGCAACAGGTTTTATGCACGGGGAAAGAAAATGCGCTTGTGGAACCAAATATGACACTAACTTAAAACGGCGTTTGCCTTTTTTACATATTTTATTTCGTTTTGAAATAAACTGCCTTGACAGTTTGTTTAGCGTTTCCGATGAACAGCCAACGGAACACTTCAAATTCTCTTGACTCTTTTTGCAGAATTTGCCTAATCTAGTTCTATGCTAACAGCAGGAAATGAACTTGGATAAAAAAGGTTCCATACAATTTTTGGCAAAATTGAAATTTCCACCTGATGTTTATCGCTTGACTGTGCTCAAACGGGGCTTTCCATTTCTCATTTGAGAATTCTCCAGATGACGCTTTAATGCAAATTGTAATCATATTGATGTTGAATTTTGACAACGGGTTTATGTTCCAACTATTTAGAGTGAACGCGGCACTTTCAGATATTATGTCAGGCTATCGTGGCAATTAAGAAAGATGTGTTCAATAACTTTTTTAATCATGGCATTGGTACGCGACTTTTTAGCAATGAAGGTTATTAAAACGTTGCAACTATTGAACTTTAATTTCTTAGTACAATTTGGCGATATCACTTGTCATGAATCTATTTATTTGCTCACCGTTTTAAATCTGCTCGAGTGTGGAAGAACAAAAAACTAACTACCCAGACTAAAATTGCTGTGTATCGTGCCTGCATCTACCCTGCGAGCAGAGCCTCTTTCGATCTTCCTAGATAAGTCGGGAAGAGGAAAGTAGATTCTGCTCGCCGCCTCCACATTTCGTATTGAGCATGCGTTAAAAGTTTAAATGTATTCGGTGTCAGTCACGCGTGACCAATAGCCACAAAACCACAAAACGAAAACAGACAGCCGGGATATTTTCGGACATCTCTTAATTGACTTGCAAAATCCCAAGCAATATATTAAATTCCAAGAAACTGAGGATGTTGTAAAATGAGATGGTCACCATTCCGCAGTACTCCAAATTAAAACAAAAAGATTTCCTCTCGCACATTTTATCGTAATAAATTCTATGTTAAATTTCTTTGATACTATACTTAAATTATCTGATTTTTGTTTGTATATATTTTCATGTAAAAAATGTTTAGACATTATATATACCTTCTTCAAAAAGACTGACCATCATGGGTATATAATTACTTGTGATAGTTTTATTATCCATTACTTTGTACCACACAAGTGAATCATAGTGCTTGCCGGGTATTCTGATTGGCTATTTCGGAGGTGAATAATTGTTAATTGTAGCATTCAAGGTGACCTAATGTAGGGAATCTTAAATCCTGTTTTAGGCTTGCCCAAAATCATTAGATTCTTTCATGAATGTAATGTATTTTAAAATCCGATAAAATAAAAATAAATGAATAAAACAGGGAGATTTTCGAAGTTATTCGTCTTCTTGATTGTACAATAGGGCCGTTTATACGACAGAAAATATTACATAAGACGCGAACACCCCGAATAAATGGTACAAAATCTACGTTCACGGCGTTCTTAAGCCGCGGCTTATCCTGGCGTGGGAGTTAATACTCGTATAAATAATCGAGTGAAGCTATGATCCTCGCAGTTATGAACGCAATATGATCCATTTCATATATCATTTCATCGCTGACTCGTATAAATAGTTCCTTTCGCGTATTATGTAAGCCGCGGCTTATTTTCTCTCGTATAAACGACCCTAATGTGCTGACATGCGCGCGCGAGAGGAAGTGATCTCGTTTCCGAGGAATTATAAATAGTAACAACAACATAAATTAGGCTATTGTTAAGTCCTCTTGAAATTAGTAAGAGAACTTTTCCCCGAAAGGATACGGCCTTTAGAGTCGATCATGCTCAGGCTAGACCAGTGTTGGCGCTGTGATACGATTTGTCCAGCTAAGATCTACTGCGGCAGATGGAAGCTAGCATATTACTGCCGCGACGAGTGCAAAGGAAGCGACGAGTTTCGACATCAAGTGGATTGTCAGACAGCTACACTGAAAAGAAAATGCTCCACTTGCGGAAAGGAAAGCACTGAATTTCAGCAGTGTGGAAGCTGTTTGCAAGCTTGGTATTGCAATCAAGAATGCCTTAAGAAAGCCTGGCCAACGCACAAAGTTACTTGTCGACAAATAACAAAACGGACAAATGATCTGTGCAACAAAGTGAGGAAATATTTCCACTTAAGAGATTCGACAGGCTCGCCAGGACTGGGAATTCTCTATTACTGGGGTAATTTTCCTGCCACTGATTTCATCAACCTTCCACTGAACGAAGGGTGCGACTATTCCAAACCATTGTCGGCTTTGGTTTGCGGGGTTGGAGATCCGAGGAATGTCGCGCTTTCCTTGGCTCAGCTTCCAGAATCCTATGAAGCGGAGCTCACTTTTGTTCTGAACGACATCTGTGCTTGCACACTGGCGAGGACAGTTCTTATTTTGTATTTTCTTTTAAAAGGTAAATCAGAAAGTACTTTCATGGTGACATTATATATAATTCAGTACAAAACAGGCCCGGGTTGCTCGAAGCATGGTTAGCCCTAACCAGCGTTAAATACCATTGAAAGCTATAGGTTCTGATACCTCATAAATAGTTTTGCTCTTTGGCCATTCAATTTCAGCAGGAAAAGAAAAGAAACAGCGGTTTAGAAACATTTTCATTTTATACTTGACGTTTCGTATGCTGCAACATACATCATCAGAAGTGACGGTTAAAACTGTTACACAAAAATTTTAAAACTTGAACGAGGCAATGGTGACTAGTTACAAAGTATTATAACAAAATCGTAACTTCCGGTAGTCGATCTGCTTTAACGTGCCCCTGTGATAAAACGATCACTTCCTTTTTTGTCTTCAGATTTTGAAAGTGTGTTTGCTTAACACATGGCTGGCAAAATCTTGAACTTTGACTTTTATCCAAAGACTGTTTACTTCGAGTGTAAGTTTTGGATTTAACAATCCGCCATTACTCGGGTTCATTATACTTCAGAGGGTTGGATCCAGGGAAAAGTGACGTCAAAGGCTCACTAGCTTAAAATTTCAGAGTGTGAATGCAGCTTATTATCTATGCAAAACGCGACTTTAAAAGTCTGAAAGCCCAAAAACTCCCGTGCTGCATATTAACTCTGAGTCGTCTGACACGCGTTGCATTCCTAAACTAGTGAGCCTTTGGCGTCATTTTCTCCTCGATCCAGCTCTCTCAAAACCTTAAAGTTAGTAATGGCGGACCATTAAATAGGAAAATTCCAGTTAAAATAAACAGGTGTCTTTTTGAAATCAAGGTTTAAAACTTTGGTCGCTTAGTGTTTAGTTAATATAGTTTTGAAATCCAAATAAAAATGAGAATTGATTTTTTTAGTCACAGGGGCAATTTAGGTTGATTTGAAGCCTCCCCAATTAACGAGAGCACGTCGGTGTCCTGGGCTGTATAACCTACAGTAGGCCTTGAGACTTGAAAGTGCTTCTTATTATCTTGAAATTAAATAAATTTTCAGTAGACATATCTTTCAAAGGTGGCGGACACTTGTACCAGTAACATGTCCTGTGGCAGCCATCGTAAAAGGGAGTTTAACTGTTCTTAATGGAATGGCTGGATGCCAATAGTTATATTTTTGCCAATATAGTAGTTACAGGATTGACCTCCCTCCCACAATAATAATAATAACAATCATCATTATTATTATTATCATCATCATCATCATCATCATCATCATCATCATCATCATCATAATGGTGATTATTATTATTATTATTATTATAGGGTCGTAGACCCCGTCTCACAACCCTTCAATGTTCATAATCCTGTGGGACGTAAAAGAACCCGCACAGTTGTCGCAAAGAGTAGGGCATGTAGTTCCCGGTGTTGTGGTCTGTCGTCTGTGGTGTATCATGGAAAGATATATGATATGATATGTTGACAAGTTCAAAAACACGCAGATATGCGTGATTATTATTCAAGATAGCGGCGCCCGGGAAATTTGAAAGCCAAAAGAAGCGTTTTGGAAATTCCTTTTTCTCATTTTCTCATCGCTTTCATTTGAAGAACTTTGAACAATTTTAATCGTAAACATTATGTTCTGTGGTTTAAAGTTATTTTATTGTTTTAGTGGAGGTTCCCTTTAAGAATGTTTAGATATGTTTTATCGCAGTTTTTTTATAGTTTAATGTTTTCCAACATCACCTCTTCGTCTTAATAGTATCATTACAAATATACACATGATCAAGTTAAAATCAGGAATAGAAAGACTAACAGATACTACAAAGATGTGCATCTTCATCAAGATTTAAAGAATAGAGGAAGAATTTTGACTTCAATAACCATATCGTGGTCAAATCGGTAATGTCTCTGGCAGCGAGTTCCAGTCCCGGGAGACTGGAATTGGTTTATTGTTGATTTCGCTCTGAGCCCGTCTAGTTGTGAGCTATCTTTAAAAGTAGAATCGTGTAACTGCGAGCGTTAAACCAGGTATCCTTCTAATTGACTACTTTTACCATCCCATAATGCAATACGTTTTTTTTGGGGGGGGGGGGGAAGGGGGTCTTTACATAAAAAAAAAACAATACAAGTTAATTACTCTTGGAACTGTATCATGCTTCAGTGAACGGGATGCCCATTGTTTTAAAGCAAATGATAATAATAATAATAATAATAATAATAATAACAATAATAATAATAATGATAATGATAATGATAATGATAATGATAATAATAATAATAATAATAATAATAATAATAATAATAATAATATTGCGCACATCTCCAATAAATTGTCCGTAACGCTTTACAACAAATAAAATGAATTTTAAAACAAACTAAATTTACAAACATTCCCAGACAAACTTTTTAAAAAGATAAGATTTTGAAGCATTTTTAAAAATGTCAACAGATGAACTCCTACGTATTGAAGTGGCAAAGAGTTCCACAATCTAGGGGCAAATACTACAAACGATCGATCTCCATAAGTTCGCATGTTTGAAGATGGTTCTACAAGGTCGCCATTGCTAACAGATCTCAAAGAATAAGAGCTAGTTGTAAGCTCCTACGAAAAGATAAAAGATCAGACAAATACGACGGCATTAAGAGATTTATAAACTAAAAGAAGAATCTTAAAAATATAATACGATTCCTAATACGAAGCCAATGCAGATCAATTAAAGTTGGAGTAATATGATGGAACTTCCTAGTCTTACATCCACCGAACTCACAGGTCAATATGAACTCCCCATTTTAATAATACCAACCACAATGCGCATGCACAGTAAAGTTGCGAGAGACCTAGACCCTAAGTATATTACAATGGTCTTCAATTGAAACCCTTATTGCATTGTTACAGGTGCAATTTTTCACATTCAAAACAGCCCTTTATTCGACATATTTCACTGAAAGAGAAAGAATATAATTCCCTAGCTTAATTTTTGTAACTTTCATTTATAAGTAATTCCTCTTCATCGTTATCAATTTTATTCCATTATCCGTCAATACATTAAAATTAATGTTTGTCATGTCTATTTGACCAAATCTTCCGCCAGAGTCTCTTCCCGCCATAAAAATTCTAGAAGAAAGATTCAAAAGAATCTTGTATTTCCTTTCTCTTTATTATAAATTAACAACGGTGAGTCCAGTATTTGATTTGAACAAAATGCTATAGGATACTAACATTTTTGTAGATATGTCATTGTTTTCTTCATAATCCGATAGAAGGATACCATTAAAAAGTGAAATAATACTACTACGAACCTTTCTACAGAAATGAAGAGATCTACTCTTTTCAGTTCATTGGTGACTCGGGGATAATCGGAAAAATTCGAGTAGTCCTGAACAGGACCCAAATTTATGATCCTGCTGCCTCTGCTCTACCACTCAGGTATACGGCAGACCGTCTGGATGCACCTCAACAGGCCATTCAACAACGGCCAGGTGACAGAAAGTTATGATCGCGTCGCTAGTCGATCAATGGCTGAAAAATAGATTTTACAAGTAGAAGTCCTAAGAATAAAAATTAGTATTTCGTTCATTACGGCTGTTGCAACATCTCGTTCTGGGTTTGTGGAAGTCGACAGAATATTATCCGTTTAAATCCTTGTCGAAAGTTTGTACTGCGAAAAGCATATAAAACAGGATTCAAACACAAGCTACAAAAGAAAGTGAAGTCTATTACGGGCGAAAGGACAGAAAAGTAATTTCCTTGAGTAGCTCCGATAACAACAAGGGTGTAAAAGGTAACGGCTGGTCCGTAACCGACTACAAAACCTGCAGTTGCCAGCATAAATGTTATTACAAGTTTCTTTTTTTCGCAAGATCTGTCTTCTTGTCTGTCTGCGGGCGAAGCACAGATTGTTTTGTCAAAGTAGAGCCCTTTGATCAGGGATCCATAACAATAAAGAAAAACTGATAAGGGAATGTACACGACCATTGAAGACCTAAAAAAAAAGTACACTTCGCTTGAAGGAAGGCAGGTATCCAGAGCATCACTGAATTTCCACTCCATGATCACATAGTACGGCAGGAAAGTAAGAACGCTTGAGATCCAAATAACTGCGATAGCTCTTTTCACATTGTCTTGTTTTAAGCGTAAGACTGTTCTAAATGGCTTTAACAAGGCATGGTACCTTTCAATTGCTAGAACCATTAACGTGAAGGAGGAAACGGGGACGATAAAGTACTTCAACTTCATCAACGTACAATCAAGCTTCGGTAAAAAGTCGTGCAGCAACATAGCAGGCCATAGGGAAAAAATGCTGAATATATCACTGACAGCCAAGTTTGCTAACAGATAGTTCGTGACTGAATGCATTTCTCGTGTTTTGTGAACAATTCTGATAACCAGCACATTTCCAAGAAATCCGATCATGAAAAATGGAATGCTGACCATAGAGAGAATAAACCGCGCGCTACTATAGTCGGCCATCATACGTTGATACAGCAGGGTAGATTTTTGTCTTTGTCAATATGTTAGCTCTCTTGTAGAAAACGTGAGCATTTATGAAACGATCGTTTAGTGATTTTGCATTTAAAAGTACCCTTGATCGTCGTTTGCTGTCAGCAGATGTTTTGTTGTCACAATTATTTGCATTAACCCGACATCAAAAGTGTGCTAGTTTACTGGCACCCCACTTTTAATAACCTGAAAGAAACAATTCAAACTAAACAGAAACATGATTAAGAATCCTAACTGGAAGGAGACAACCAGTTAGGCTGTTTACAAAGCGTGGTAGAGTTGAATCCGAGACAACCGGAAATAAATCCACACCAGATATTATAACGGGATTTGCTAACCGCATGCAAACCCAACGCCCTAACCAATGAACACACCGCCTCTCTAGCATATTTAATAATGTAAATGGAAGAAAGGGCGACTCTTTAACTTTAGCAGCATAGACCCTCTGTCGGGTTTGCATGAAAATTCAGCCACCTGCCTCGTACGTCCCCAAACTACAGTCCGGGAATCTCTACCAGCCCTCTTACAGAAACTGTGAGGAAAAAAGAGGTGGGGTTGTTGCTTATGTGTCCCTTAAAAAGCTACTTTCTTGAACCGATGTCAATTATATTCTGATTTTTGTTCGGTTACACTTTTAACAATGCTTCGTGCTGCGTTGGCCCCTATGGTGATTTCTCTTTGTTTCCGTAATCCTCATTTGCCGTGAGCATTGTTCTATTTTTACCCAAGACACCTGGAAGAACTTCCCAATAATTCAGCTTTTTGGCAACATCTTTTATACGCGGAAAAGGAAAATGCGCTTGTAGAACTAACTTAAAACTTAGAACACTAACTTAAAACGTCGATTGCCTTTTTTACATATTTTATTTCGTTTTGAAATAAACTGCCTTGACAGTTTGTTTAGCGTTTCCGATGAACAGCCAACGGAACACTTTAAATTCTCTTGCACTCGTGATCTCACTTCTCTTTTTGCAGAATTTGCCTGATCTAGTTCTATGCTAACAACAGGAAATGAACTTGAATAAAAAAGGTTCCATACAATTTTTGGCAAAATTGAAATTTCCATAACTTTTTTAATCATGGAATTAGCAAGCGACTTTTTAGCAATGAAAGTTATTAAAACGTTGCAACTATTGAACTTTAATTTCTTAGTACAATTTGGCGATATCACTTGTCATGAATCTATTTATTTGCTCACCGTTTTAAACCTGCTCGAGTGTGGAAGAACAACAAACTACCTACCCAGACTAAAATTGCTATCTATCGTGCCTGCATCTACTCTGCGAGCAGAGTCCCTTTCGATCTTCCTAGATAAGTCGGGAAGAGGAAAGTAGATTCTGCTCGCCGCCTCCACATTTCTTATTAAGGATGCGCTAAAAATTTAAATGTATTCGGTGTCAGTCACGCGTGACCAATAGCCACAAAACCACAAAACGAAAACAGACAGCCGGGATATTTTCGGACATCTCTTAATTGACATGCAAAATCCCAAGCAATATATTAAATTCCAAGAAACTGAGGATGTTGTAAAATGAGATGGTCACCATTCCGCAGTACTCCAAATTAAAACAAAAAGATTTCCACTCGCACAGTTTATCGTAATAAATTTTGTGTTAAATTTCTTTTATACTATACTTAAATTATCTGATTTTTGTTTGTATATATTTTCATGTAAAAAATGTTTAGACATTATATATACCTTCTTCAAAAAGACTGACCATCATGGGTATATAATTAATTGTGATAGTTTTATTTTCTATTGCTGGTTTTCACTCACGTGATCAACAGCCATGTTTTTCAACGAAAACAAAAGGAAGCGTTTGCATAATAATAGAGTTAAATTCCCAGAGGATTTGGTCCGGGCACCAACATGGCCGCCTTTTCTTTGTTTTGGGCACCAACATGGCGGTCGTGACGTCATGTGAAAACCAAGAATTACTTTGTACCACACAAGTGAATCATAGTGCTTGCCGGGTATTCTGATTGGCTATTTGGGAAGTGAATAATTGTTAGTTGTATATAGGGAATCTTGAATCCTGTTTTAGGCTTACCCAAAATCATTAGCTTCTTTCATGAATGTAATGTATTTTAAAATCCGATAAAATATAAATAAATGAATAAAACAGGGAGATTTTCGAAGTTATTCGTCTTCTTGATTGTACAATAGGGCCGTTTATACGACAGAAAATATTACATAACACGCGAACACCCCGAATAAATAGCACAAAATCTACGTTCACGGCTTTCTCAAGCCGCGGCTTATCCTGGCGTGGGAGTTTATACTCGTATAAATAATCAAGAGAAGCTTTGATCCTCGCAGTTATGAACGCAACATGATCCATTTCATATATCATTTCATCGCTGACTCGGATAAATAGTTCCTTTCGCGTATTATGTACGCCGCGGCCAGAGTAAGCCGCTGCTTATTTTCTCTCGTATAAACGGCCCTAATGTGCTGACATGCGCGCGCGAGAGGAAGTGATCTCGTTTCCGAGAAATTATAAATAGTAACAACAACATAAATTAAGCTATTGTTAAGTCTTCTTGGAATTAGTAAGAGAACTTTTCCCCGAAAGGATACGGCCTTCAGTCGATCATGCTCAGGCTAGACCAGTGTTGGCGCTGTGATACGATTTGTCCAGCTAAGATCTACTGCGGCAGATGCAAGCTGGCATATTACTGCAGCGACGAATGCAAAAGAAGCGACGAGTTTCGACATCAAGTGGATTGTCAGACAGCTACACTGAAAAGAAAATGCTCTTCTTGCGGAAAAGAAAGCACTGAATTGCAGCAATGTGGAAGCTGTTTGCAAGCTTGGTATTGCAATCAAGAATGCCTTAAGACATTCTGGCCAACGCACAAAGTTACTTGTCGACAAGTAACAAAAAGGACAAATGATCTGTGCGACAAAGTGAGGAAATATTTCCACTTAAGAGATTCGACAGGCTCGCCAGGACTGGGAATTCTCTATTACTGGGGTAATTTTCCTGCCACTGATTTCATCAACCTTGCACTGAACGAAGGGTGCGACTATACCAAACCATTGTCGGCTTTGGTTTGCGGGGTTGGAGATCCGAGGAATGTCGCGCTTTCCTTGGCTCAGCTTCCAGAATCCTATGAAGCGGAGCTCACTTTTGTTCTGAACGACATCTGTGCTTGCACACTGGCGAGGACAGTTCTTATTTTGTATTTGCTTTTAAAAGGTAAATCAGAAAGTACTTTCATGGTGAAATTATATATAATTCAGTACAAAACAGGCCCGGGTTGCTCGAAGCATGGTTAGCGCTAACCAGCGTTAAATACCATGGAAACCTATAGGTTTTGATAACTGATAAATAGTTTTGCTCTTTGGCCATTTCAATTTCAGCAGGAAAAGAAAACAAACAGCGGTTACAAACATTTTCAGTTTATACTTGACGTTTCGTATGCTGCACAAACATCATCACAAGTGACGGTTAAAACTGTTACACAAAAATTTTATAACTTGAGCGAGGCAATGGTGACTAGTTACAAAATCGTAACTTCCGGTAGTTGATACTTCCGGAAGAAATTAATAAAGAAAAAGCTTCTCACTACCAATGTTTTCATTAAGAGAGGGTTTTAAGTCCCTGATTAATATCGATTCTTTAATTTTACACTCCAAGTCAGACTTTCCAGTAGCGAGGATTTCAAAATGGTCCCATTTGATGTTATGGCCTTTTTCTTTATTAATTTCAAGGCCAAAAAAGCGAACAAAAACATGAAACAAAGAAACTTGTCGAGGTTCATAACCAGCCTACATTTATTAACCATGGTTTGTTCGTTTTCCACCTTGCTCCGCCTTTTCTATGGCTTTCTTTCCTTGTTTCGACTCGATTCGATCTGCTTAAACGTGCCCCTGTGATAAAAAAATCACTTCCTTTTTTGTCTTCAGATTTTGAAAGTGTGTTTGCTAAACACCTGACTGGCAAAATTTTGAACTTTGATCTTTATCCAAAGACCGTTTACTTTCAGTGTAAGTTTTGGATTTCACAATCCGCCATTACTCGGGTTCAGAACTGGCCGATTGGACTTCAGAGGGTTGGGTCCAGGGAAAAGTGACGTCAAAGGCTCACTAGCTTAAAATTTCAGAGTGTGAATGCAGCTTATTATCTATGCAAAACGCGACTTTAAAAGTCTGAAAGCCCAAAAACTCCCGTGCTGCATATTAACTCTGCGGCGTACACACGCGTTGCATTCCTAAACTAGTGAGCCTTTGGCGTCATTTTCTCCTCGATCCAGCTCTCTCAAAACCTTAAAGTTAGTAATGGCGGACCATTAAATAGGAAAATTCCAGTTAATATAAACAGGTGTCTTTTTGAAATCAAGGTTTAAAAGTTTGGTCTCTTAGTGTTTAGTTAATATAGTTTTGAATTCCAAAGAAAGATGACAATTGATTTTTTGGTCACAGGGGAACTTTAAGTTGATTGAAGCCTCCCCAGTTACTGAGAGCACGCTCTACAACCTACAGTAGGCCTTGAGACTTGAAAAATGCTTCTTATTATCTTAAAATGAAATAAATTTTCAGTAGACGTATCTTTCAAAGGTGGCGGACACTTCTAACAGTAACATGTCCCGGTCGTTAGTTTTTGTACTTTTTTACCATGCGTTATGTGTGATTTTTCTGTATATTCAATGACTGTTAAGCGTTTTTTTTTAAATGTTGGATTTGAAATGGTAATCATTTATCGTATCATTATTATTTAGTAAAAGCGTATCGTATTGTTATATTGCTACCGCCTCCGTATTTCAAAGATCGAAATACACATTTATCACAATAATCATCATCATCATCATCATCATCATCATTATTATTATTATTATTATTATTATTATCATAATGATTATTATTATTATTATTATTATTATCATTATCATTATCATTATTATTATTATTATTATTATTATTATAAGAATAAAAGTAAATATTTACAAAGAATGTTTTTATAAAAAGGGGCATAGTCAAATAAATTTTATAAAACCTAGTATCTGACGACAACATCTTTAACCAAAAAATAAAATAAAATAAAATACAATTCATTTCGATTAAAAGTGAAACCAAGAATATTACAAAGATCCTAAAATACTAACAGCGTTTAAGCGGCAATCATCAATGACTCAATTATTATTATTATTATTATTATGCAGTATGTAGTACGTAAGTATGCTTACAAAGCAAGTGCATCAGACCCCGGATGTGTCAGAAGTAAAAACATTGCAAATAAGCGTGCGTAAGGAGAAGGATGAGTGTATGGATGAGAGGCTAAAACGGGTGAAGACCTCTCTGCCGACAGGAACCAAGCGAGCTGTAGAGCTAGCCACGGAGAAGGGAGCATCGAACCGGCTGACAGTAATTCCCATCAAAGACTTGAACTTCAATCTAAATAAGAGAGAATTCAGAGAGGCGATCAGTTTGAGATACGACTGGGAAATCACCGACACACCGAAAGTTTGCGTATGCGGGGACCGTTTTAACGTAGATCATGCAATGGTATGCCGACGTGGCGGGTTTATAATACAGCGTCATAATGAGCTTCGCGACCTGGAAGCAGAGATGTTGAGCATGGTATGTAATGATGTGGAAATAGAGCCGGTCCTTCAGGAAATCAATGGAGAGACTTTGAACAGAGGTGCCAACAGAGCTCCTGATGCGCGCTTAGATATTAGCGCTCGTGGCTTCTGGGAGAGACAGAGGACTGCATTCTTCGATGTCAGGGTTTGTCACCCTAATGCATGTTCTTACAGAGATCTAAGCCCCAAGGAAATCTACAGGCAACACGAGAATGAAAAAAAACGCCAATATGCAAGCAGGGTGATGGAGGTGGAGCAAGGCACCTTTACGCCACTTGTTTTTACTACCACAGGCGGAATGGCCGAGGAATGTAAGAGATACCACAGCAGATTAGCTGAACTACTCGCCATTAAGAAGGGAGAGGACTACGCCAGCACCGTGTCCTGGCTAAGAGCAAAAGTATCGTTTGCTATCCTCCGCTCAGCTCTCCTCTGCCTTAGAGGTTCCAGAGGAAGAAGAAGGAATGTAGACCTTCAGGAAACAGACATTACAATCGAGAATGTGACCGCCAGAATTTCTTAGTTTTCGTAATTTTAATTTGGTTGTTTTTGTTTTTTTTTTTTTTTTTTTTCTCTGACTGATATTATCTGCATATATATATATCTTTTTTAAAAAAATAATAGTGGCTTTTCTTTAAGGAGCTTATTTTTATGTCCAATTTTTGTTTTTTTTAGTCAGAACGCTATCATGACATGAATTTTTCTTACTACAAATAAGAATATCTTCGTAGGTTTATTGTGCTTCATACTAGTCTCTTTTTTAATGGAAATGAATTGTAAATAGGTTTAATAGTTTTCTTTTTGTTTTACTTCTTACTTGTAAATAGCAATTTGCTTGGATTATTATTATTATTATTATTATTATTATTATTATCAATGAGCAAATGTGAGAATGATATGTGTGTATTGAAATTGCATCCATTAGAAACTCGGAAAATCTCCGAGCCCCAGATGGGATTTGAACCTCCCACCCTCCATGATCAAGTACGCATGTTGTAACCACTGAGCTACTGCAGACTTTATGGTGACCAAGAGTAAAATGTGGGTCTTTGACTAGACCTTCATCACGTAATTGAAAAGTCAAATAACGACTGGAAGCATAGTTTCCAATGGATGCAATTTCAACATCTCATATGGGTTATATCATTCTGCGTGATGCTGTTCTAGTCAAAGACCCACATTTCACCGTTGCTCACCACACAGTGTCCAGTAGATCGGTGGTTAATTAGAGCATACGACTAGATCACGGAGGGTTGTGGATTCAAATCACATCTGGAACTTGGATTTTTTCCGAGTTTCCAATGGATACAATTTCAAAAACACGCAGATATGTGTGATTATTATTATTATTATTAACGTTTTTAAATTTAACTGCAGGAGGAGAACAAGTCGCATCATCAGTAACACAGATTTGGTATTCTCTGCGGCTCAGCGAGGATGACTTTCAGCTAGTGATTCGGACCCTGCATGAATTGATTGAAGCATCGAGTCTTGAAGAGCTGACACAAGGCAGAATGAAGATACACCAGAGTCACTTTCAGAGGATTATTGAAGTATGGTGTACTTGGATTCAACTAAGCTCCCGTGGCGGAGATTGGATCACCGAAGCTCGGCGCAGGCAGTTCGAAGACCCCGAAGCAAAGAACGGAATGGATATGTACCTGATGGAAATCCCGAAGGAGCACAAAAGATCAGCATCAGAGTGGTTTGCGAATGGGATTCTGTTAGCAAACAAATCTCGAGAGGTTCTTCCCCGAGAGAATTTTACTCTGACGGGTTCCGACTTCTTACTTAATAACAACAGGGGCGCTTTTAGTTACATCCTTCAATCGTCCGTCCTTCCATTCTGTGGATGGGATTACAAAGAGGTCCGACGATGGGGATACTCTGCTTGTATCCTGAAGATGTACAGCGAGTACGTCAGTCACGTGCTCAAGAAATGCGCTTTGAGAATGGCCACTGACAAAGTCGAATTCCACTTCCTGTTGTGCAACTGTATGGAGATCACACCATTTCTTCCCGCAGGGTGGAAGTTTGATCGGGTGACCACCTCCAACATTGCAGACTTCGTTCCTCTGACACAACTACTGGACACTTTCAAGCCGTTTCTGAACCTCAATAACTCTTTCGCGGTTATTATCACCGAGTTTCTAAACTGGGTTCAGCTCACAAATTTGCAGATAGAAGCGATGACACGAGCCCATTTTATGCCACGAGGAGACAGTTTTCGCAAGAAAGTTTTGCACGACACAAACAATGCTGCCATTTCCAGTTCTAGAGGGTTCTAAGCTTTTGTGGAATACCACGATCACAGTGCAGAGTTTATCCATTTTCTCCGAGCGTCTTTATTGAGTCATGAAATCCCCGCTGAGAGAAATCGAAGGCGCAAGTGGATCTCCGTGGCTGACTATAATGGGTTGATTGCACGAAATTTCCTTCGCTGCCGCAATCGAATTGTACCATCAAGATGGATGCTAAATTGTCGCCGAGTAACCATTCTGAACGGCTATGAGAGAGCAGTAGAGTGGATTCTCAAACCAAAATGAAACGGACACTGTTCGAACTGTCTACCCGTCTTGTTTTCCCTAGATAGTCAAGAAGCGTTTTTCTAACGTATACTAATAATCGATAAGTTCACATAATTGTTAGGTAGCTAATAACGCGACGGGCAAACCCTGACTATGTTTCGTTTGTTTGTACTGTTCTACGACTCGGTTCAATTAAACAGTATTATGCAACGTGTTGAGTTGTAAGATCAAGATGTATCACGTTCCCACTAGTTAATGATATGGTGGTGGAGTTTTGTAGAAAACGAATAGGCTTAAGCATCGAATCCGGGACGATAATTCGGACGAATGATATGTTAATAAAAAGTGTCACCTTTAGTTTAGGCCGCTCAAGTCCCCCGGAGTGGGGGAGGGGGGGCTCCGCTCCGAGGTCCGACCCGTTACTCTTTTATATACCATTTTTGGCAGAAAAGATACCCGTTTCGTATACCTTCCATTGGAAAATAATGAAAGGCCCTTTTAAATAGCTAAATGACAAATGCCCCTACCCTTTCATATTCTTTCGACTCGTGAAATCCCTCCTCTTTCATATACCTGAAGCGTGAAAAAGGTACTCCTTTCGGTAAATGTGGAGGTCGAGTCAACCTTGGCGTAAAGCGCTCAATGCTGTGGTAGCAGAGCTAAGTATACAAAAGTTGAAGGATTAAAGAGGACGCATCGATTCTCTGTTACTCTGAGTTTCGCGCCTAAGCGCTCGTCAGACAGAACTTATATATATATTTCTCATCTACGTAAGTTTGCGGATCGCGTGAAAGAGCACGAACTAAGCATCAAAACATTTAATTAATAAAGTTCATGATACAACAAATCGCAA
>NC_090875.1:29944517-29982017 GCF_036669935.1 Montipora foliosa
GGTTTAAGGCTGTGGATACTTCTGACCGCATCTTGTCAACTCATCGCATCTACATCCCAAAGGACACGTCAGAACACCACGCTGAACCATCCTCTGTAATTAAAAAAAAAACCACAAGTGGTTTCACCGGTTTTCCATTCTCGATTTAAAACAGCAATCAAATGATTTTATTTTATTCAGGTTCTTCGTTTTGATTCCTGGATCTTGTAATTATGCGCTCGTGATCTTTTCCACACGTGATTTGCGCGCCAGAAACATTCAACGTTTTCGATACTTTTACTGGCGTGACTGTTGTTAACCATTTCTTTAAAGCCTGTTTTTCGCTAGCGAGGCGCGGTCGCCTCATGGTTAATGCACTCGACTTCGGATCGAGTGGTCCGGGTTCGGGTCCTGGCCGGGGACATTGTGTTGTGTTCTTGGGCAAGACACTTTACTCTCACGGTGCCTCTCTCCACCCAGGTGTATAAATGGGTACCGGCGAATTTAATGCCTTTTCCTTTTCCTTGCGCTTGCTCTTATGTCTACTTCCGCTTGCCAAAGCACAAAGAAATTTGCTACGTCTGGCCGTGTAAGGGCAAGTTAAAAAACTCGTTCCTGATTTCCCGCGTCTGAGCATTTGAACAAAATGGCGGAGGCCGTGGTCGATTTTGATGCTTTGTGTCACTAGTGAAAACCAGGCTTAAGTCTCAAGTTTATATTCGCTTTGACGAAGGGCTAAATCTCGAACGACGCAGCGCCAAAGTTTCTCAGTTTAGAAACAGTATAGGTAATTCTTAAGGGGGCTATGTCACGCAAATGATGCAACTTTATTACACCCAAAATGTCCCAAAAGCAGAATGAAATATCGCAATAACCACTTAAAACTGTTGAACATAAAAAAATACAGCAAAAGGAAAGAGAAGCATGGATGGACACAAATGGACAAGATTGAAACGGATTGCATTTGGGTAATCTTGAAAAAAGTCGGCCCGACGTTTTTCAAGTTTATGGCAAATCGCTTGGATAAAGGCCGTTTTTGCACAGAATCATCTTGTTTGTGATGTAACAATAAATTTATCATTAAAGGAATGCCATGTTACCATTTTCAAGTTTTAAACGCGTGATTAACTCAAGATTTCATCGAAAGACCAAATAACGTGACAAAGCCCCTTTAAGTTTATATGGCCGAGCAAAAGAGCGCTTCTAAATGGGGAGACTGCGAATCAACTTAAAGACCCATTTTCACCTTAGACGCAACGCGATCGTTTGTTGTTTTGAATCTCGAATAGCTTATTCCGATTAGCCAACTAGCTTTGTCGCGCCAGTTCGTGCTGTTGAAAACATTGAAGAAACATCGACATTAGCCTGATATCGCCGAGTGGTTTACCGTGGGATTTTAACAAGTGAAACCGTTAGAATTACACTTTTATCTTTATGGAGTCGACTTATTTAGACATTGGAGAATCACCAAAGCGGGATTCTTACGGTTCGGCTATTCAGCAAGAAGAATAGAACAATTCTGAAGCTAACGAGCTAGGTGACATTGTTTCAGTGCTGAAATGCTTGTCTTACTATAACCTTACTTTTCCTTTGTCAGTTTTGATTTGTTAGGATACCTGGGAAGCAGAGGTAAAATGCTCTTTTAAACTTGTGCTTAAAAGAGGTTGCCGTCTTGATGGAGTGGCAAGCAACTTCAAATAGAAATATTTTAAACAAATACTGATAAAAATACTACGATAAAATTATGCAATGATAATTGAAATCAGGATCTGAAACATTTATCGACAGAGAACTCTCAAAGAAGATTGCGAAAGGCTTTCTGGGATTTTTCGAAGTTTTGTAATTTCGTGATACACGAAATCATGCGGGGCGCGCGATGCATTCAGGGTGAAAATGGGCCAATTAAAGCATATCAAGTCAAACGTTGGTTTTAAAGGAGCTGGGTAAGCTGGATTACTCGGAGAAAAACCTAAGAAGGAACACAAACAACTCATATGAAGTTGAGTCTAAGAATCAAGTCCGGGCAACACTGGTGGTAGGTCAGTGTTCCAAACATTGCGGAAACACTGCTCCTATTATCACCACCCATACTGTTCCAAATCAAGTGATTTGCGTTATAAACAAACTAACCTTTTGTAGCGTACTTAGAGTCGTTAAGAACTCCTGACTGTCGGGTTTTATGTCCGGCTGATAATTCCAAAATGAACCCGCACCAACAGTGGCTTTGGGCCAAATCTGAAAGTTCATGACTGTCTGAGCAGAAGGGCATCAAACAATGGTTCACAATTTTAGACTTACCCCCAAATGACCTTTTTATCGAAGACAAGAGGAGTATAACCCGAAACCGAAAGTGACGTTACTTCTCGTCTTTGCTTTTGATTGGCGGGCAGATAACGCATGTTCGCGACACGAAGTCAAATAAAACATCGCTTCCCCTAACACTGAAGATCAATTAATGAACTACAAGAGTTTGGCTTTTTGTCGTGTTCAACTGATAATTTTTACTTGAGGAGTAACTTAAGACGAACAGCTACTGCGCTAGTCAATAGCAAGGCCTCCATTCTCAATGACGCGACTTTCTCGTTATGTGGGGCAATTTCGTACGTCAAAACGTCGCTTTTGTTCCCCGTCTCCGGGGCAATACAGTACTTCAAAAATCACAAATGCATGTAATTTTGATCAAAATTTATATATTTGAACTTTGACAAAAATAAAATCAACAATATATTAAGTGCATGTATGGCCTGAATTTCTCGACGCACGAGTGACTCTGAAGTCGTCAAGGAAAAAAGGAAGTGGGTATATACTTTGGGATTTAAGGGCATAGTTAATGCATGGAGATGGTTATGAAACTGGACAAGTTCCTTTGTTTCATGTTTTTGTCCGTATTTTTGGCCTTGACCCTGCACAAAACACACCTTTTTTCGAGAAGATAACCAATCAAATCCTTCGATTAAATTATGCGCAACTAATTTGCGAACCCGTGCAAAGCAAAAACAAAAGATTGTGCAGGGTCACGGTCAATTCAACATCGATTGCAACAACATTGTTTTCGCTTTTGAAAGTTCTAAGGTTTCATAACCAGTCCCTCGATTAACTATGTTAAGGGTAATAACGTTTTCATCTTCATTCGATTTCGCTTGTGACTCCGAGGTGAATCTTGTAAAAACTGTACTAAAAGTTGACGTTGACACTTGAAATGTCGACGACGCGGGCGTCACAACAAATCAAAAAAAAATGCAATTAATTCCTCGAAACATTAATTCTCTTCTTTTGTCAAACTGCCTATAGATGGTTTTCATCTGACGTCACAGCAGCCACGTTGGTGCACAGAACAACAGAGACAAGAGTCTTTGGGGAATTTGACTCTGTTATAACGTAAAACATGAGCGATAATTTGCTATTGATTTGTGCACCAACATGGCTGTCTCATCACGTGATTGAAAACCATCCATTGCAACATCATGTGTGTTGGATCGCAACACTTTGACCAATCAAATTTAAGGATTTGGGTTCCGGGACGTTTTGGAAAAAAGATACAAAGAAATACTTACAATACCACTGGCTGACTCAGTAAACTGTGAATCGCTTTCAGGTCCGTACATCCACCAAGCCTGTGGCTTGCCACGCTCGTATAAAAGACACTGGTCCACAAAACAGTATGCATCAGTCCAAAGCGCCATTTCTCCACCAAGGAGTTGGGCCGATTCGTGCGGATTTAACTGGGAAAAACATTGATGAGATAAGAAGAGATGGAATGGGATGAGATAAGATGGAATGGGATGAGATGGAATGGGATGGAATGGAATGGGATGAGATGGAATGGGACGGATTGGAATGAGATGGAATGGGATGAGATGAGATGGAATGGGATGAGATGAGATGGAATGGGATGAGATGGAATGGGATGGGATGGAATGGGATGAGATGGAATGGGACAGATTGGAATGAGATGGAATGGGATGAGATGGATTGGGATGGAATGGGATGAGATGGGATGGAATGGGATGAGATGGAATGAGATAGAATGGGATGAGATGGAATGGGATGGATTGGAATGAGATGGAATGGGATGAGATGGCTTGAAATATCTGGGAGAAGGATATTGGGGTTTTCATCTGACGTCACAGCAGCCATGTTTGTGTACAGAACAATTGAGAAAAAGTCTCTTGGGAATTTGATTCTATTATAACGCAAAACATGAGCCATAATTTGCTATTGTTTTGTACACAAACATGGCCGTCTCATCACGTGATTGAAAACCATCTATAAATAAATCTAAACGGGAAAGGGTTGACGCCTAGGCCACGTATGGGAGATAAAGCTCCTGTCATGTATTTCAATTTCCGCAGTTCAAATATAAGATCATTTCATATGTTCTATATCATTGAAAATGAAGTAATGTTGCCATAAGGATGATGTTCGGTCCCTAAAGAATTCGTTAGGGGCACCAACATGGCGACGATGACGTCAAGTGCCATAACGTGACTCCAAGGAGCAAAGAGGTTAGAGCCGTCGTGTTTTTTTAAAGTGAAACACTCGAAAACGCTTGCACAACTCAATTCCCTGAGGATGACCAAGAGGGACGCCAAGATGGCGACGAAGACGTCAAGTGCCAGAACGTGACACCACAGAGCAAAGAGGTTAAAGTCGTCGTGTTTTTTTAAAGGGAAACACTCGAAAAAAGATGAGTTCGGGGTAGAAACATGGCTGCAGCTTCTTTGTTGAGGGACACCAAGATGGCAGACTGACGTCACGTGAATCAAGGACACGAAAAAAATTCCCTTAACAATTTCATCATTGGCATAGACACATGATTAGGATATGGATCAGGTAAGAAATCACTATTTGTCATAAAGTGTCCCACCTGACTTTGTCGGATCCGTTCTAGTTACAACATACAGGGAGCTTAATTTAATAAGTGATGTTTTTGAGATGTGGACGGCAAGCGGAAGTGAGCTGTTTTCCCTTTTAACATGTCTTCACACAACCACATTTACATTCCTAAGTATCTTTTCTCCATTAGAGGCTATTAGGTTAAAAATCTGGGAGTGACTGCTGTCCTGGCATGCGAAATGTTCACTTCCGGTTGCCGGCCACGTCTCAAAAACCTCTGAGCTTAAAGGTCCCCAAAAATACTTACTCCAGATGAAATATCCGTCCAAAGAGCACTGATGCTCAGAGAACCAGAAAGGTACAAGTGGTTCTCCATTGAGTTTATCCTGAAAGAGAAAAGGAAATTTGAGACTGTAATTTTAACAGTCTATGAAATGGCGAAATTCACGCCAATAAGTGAATAAAATGGTGAATTTTATTATTAATTTTCCGGGCGTTCTCAAAGAAGAAATAGGGAGTACTCACAACTAGAGTAGAACATATGTCCTTCGGAGAGCATCTGTATGCTCGTGAACGCCAAAAAAAAGTATGTCAAAAGTGTATTGTTATCGTCATTCGCCATGACGATGAGGACGCTAGCGATGAAAAAGATGCTGTATGCAGCGTGCAAACTCCCTCAAATGCAAGAGTTAGAGATAGTAATGTGCAATAACACTTTAACTAAACTTACACTTTGAATCCTTTATGAATAAGAGATTTCAGCACTGTTCCGGTCCATGCCTGGAGCACTGTACCTTTAATTGCCTGCAATAAAAAAAAGTGACAAAAACGATGATGATGATGACGATGCAGTCGATCATGGTGCTAGTGATGAGCTACTGAAATTTAAAGTAACCAATCAGAATTCAGTGCGCGGGAAAAACTGTGCTATCCGACGTCAAGTCAATTGTTCGCAATTAAAAGACCAGAAAACCATTCAAAAGGTTTTGTGGCAACGTTTTTGTCAACAAACTTTGGCGCCAAAACTGGGTTGCCAGCGAGCAGCGATTCGAATGTTAGCTGTTGCGTTTTGGCTGTTATTTGTGCTCTTTCTAACTATTTTAAGACGAATTCGGTTTAGTATTTTTGAATCAAGTGTCAGAAGACGTCGAACCTGTATTGATAATTTATTTTAAAACTTTGTTAGCGTCCTTTCTAAAGGGAAGATCGACAACGTCGTTTACGCACAGAAATGCACCGTTTCCGGCGAAAGGGGAGTAGGTACTTGGTGTATTTGTCATTTAGTGGTTATCTATTGCACAAAATTATCTAAACACGGTAAAACCTTTAGGGTTAGGATTGGGTTAGGTTAGGGTAATTGTATAATTATTGAACACTTTATACCTTGTTTAAAAAAAAATTGAAACAATAGAAAAAGAGACACCAAGTACCTACCGAAAAGGCAAAGGATTGACAAGATAGCACAGTTTTAACTGCGCGCATTGCGGGCGCGGGTTCTGTATGCACAGAAGAAGATGACGCTGACGATGACGATAACGACAAGGATGATGATGACGACAACAATGACGACGATAATGGCGTTGATGATGACGACGTCAATGCCGACGATGACGATGATGTTGATGATGACGATAGTGATAACGCTGATAATGACGACAACAATGACGACGACAATGATGTTGATGATGACGACGACAATGACGACGATGACGATCATGTTGATGAAGACGATAGTGACAACGATGATAATGACGACAACAATGACGAAGATAATGATGTTGATGATGACGGCGTCAATGACGACGATGATGTTGACGATAGTGACAACGATGATAATGACGACAACAATAACGACGATAATGATGTTGATGATGACGACGTCAATGACGACGATGTTGATGATGACGATAGTGACAAGGATGATGATGACGACAACAATGACGACGATAATGATGTTGATGATGTTTATGATGACGATAAAGATGACGATGATGACGACAATGACAGTGATGACATGATGACGATGACACTGAATAATGTTCTGTTTAATTTCAATACGAAATGATTAAATTTCTATAAGAAATTAAACAGAGCTTCCGCAACGACGACATCAACAAGAACGAACGCGCCTCAAAACAAAAACAGTGGCTCTGCAAACCCCGTACATGCTTTTTACACGTCAGTTCATTTCTTTGGGTTCCTCGTTCTGACAACGATATTTGGACTTATGTTCACGATGTGACCACCCGGGGATAATTTTTAAATTTTCTCTCAAAGGTCCAACCGCTGATTGTTGAGAAACAATGTCCACGCCAAACATCTTGAAATAATCGCGAAAACAATACAATAACGCGGAGTTATAAATGGAGTCATGTCGTTTACGGACTAACAATAATGTGGGTAATAATTTATTTGGGAGCATAATTTATGCATTTACATAAAATAACTCACCGCAGAGGTTGACGTCAAAGCCTCTTGCCAGGCAAATGGAATTTTACCATGTTGAACCAGAAATTTCATTAGTTCTTGCTCCAGGCTTTTTGTGTCTGTTTGAGTAAACAGAGCAGTGTCATGAAAACATCTGACCCACTTCTCCGCCCGTTTGTCCGTGCGTGTACTAACAATCGTCAGGAGCTCATGAAAGGGAGCTTCTGTCGCCCATGTTTGGCCTTGGAGTCCACACTTTCCCGAGTAGATTTATTTATAGAATGCCTCGCTTGGGAAATTCGGCACGCTCACTGTTGTGAAAGCCAATCAAAACAAAGCTATCTCAGCGTCAAAGGAAATATGATACTATTCGTGGGAAAAAACCTGTTTCTAAAAATAAATTTTACTCGGGAAAGGGTTGACTTGAGAAATTAGAGGAGATACAGGTCCTCTTGATTGGCTCCTGCGTTCGTTCGTCCAGTTGTTAACTGGTTCTGCCTGTTGTTTGTGTATTGATGCGTTTTCACTTTCATTAGCTCGTTGGCTGTTCAGTCGTTCATTCGATTGCTTCTTCGCCTGTTCTCTGGGACCAGTTTCTATTTTATATACATTATTTATACAGAAATTCCAGTTCAGCCTAGCTGGTTTAAATGGAGATCTGTAGTTACCCTTCCAACCATGATACATCACAGAAGACAGACCACAACACCGGGAACTACATGCCCTACTCTTTGCGACAAGTGTGCGGGTTCTTTTACGTCCCACAGGATTATGAACATTGAAGGGTTGTGGACGGGACCTCCGGCTTATCGTCCTTATCCGAGAAGACTAGAGAGTCTAACCATTTGCAGATGTAATTACAAAGGCAGCACTTTCTCCTCAGTTATTTAAAGACCCTGAGTGTTGGTCCGGCCGGAATTGAACTCACGACCTCCCGCGTGACAGCCCGTGCTCAACCAACTGAGCCAACGGTGCGCGGTCAATTCCCGATAAATTATCGGGCCCGAAAAGCCATGTACGAAACGGCCTTCCTCTTGTTTTGATGAGCAGGTCTTTCAACATGTTTTCAAGATAATAAATTGCAAAATGATAATGAAGTTTGTCGACATAAAATTTCTTCTTTTTTAAGATACAAAAAAAAAAGCATGGAATACTTCGGGACTTTCGAGAAACTGACGGGCCCCAGGTTCGAACGATAATTTGTTCGTTTCTTCACTAGCTCGATTTTTCTTTTCTAGTTCTATCATTTATTCGTGTACTCGCTCGTTAATTTGTTCCCAGCTTCGTTTGCCCGTTCGCTCATTCTTTGTTTGCTCGCTTGTTCGTCTGTTTTTTCCTTGCTTTTTCATACGTTCGTTGTACGTTCTTTTCTTGTTGCTTCAGAACGACTTTCGGACAACCTTGAACACTTTTCACAATTGTTCATAATGTTTCTACACCGATAATTGGCTGGATCAAAAGAAAGCCAAAAAATCCCTTATATGAGCAGTCCCAGTCAATTAACTAGTATTGTAGTACATTTCTTAGCGCATTATTTGCACGTGCAAGTTCGCAAGCCTATTTCTGTTCTATAAGCCAATAAAATTTCTGGACACACAATTCGTGCTTGTTTGCGTTCTGTTCCCGCGTTTTTTCTTTTTCTTTCGTACTACTATGGACAGTAAAACTTTAGCAGCAAAGCACACACCACATTTAGCGATTGTCCAATGAAACTACATGCAAAAAATGTTTTTTCTTACTTTCGAAGGTACACGGAGAAGAATTCTCCACTTCGTCGAGACCCAGGTGAAAATACTTGCCAGGAAATAAGGACATCATTTCTATCAGAATGTTCTTCATTGTGGCCACTGTAATTCCCTTAAAGAAAAGAACAGTCATTTCGACTATTACGAACATTAGTTGACCTTCTGTATCTGGGACGACTTAGGAGAATAAATAAAGTGGAAAACTGTGTTGAGATGATAGGCACTTTAAATCGAAACTCAAAACACCTTTGTACAACAAAGCATATTTGAAATATTTATATAAATATTTTTAAATCGAAACTTGAGACATTTTTGTTGACTTATTTTTAACATTTACATCCTTTAAGTTTCTCTTAGTTTTCACCCTAGCAACGATCATGTAAAACGTATTCGAATACGGACGTAGAAGATGCTCTGTATATTATGATCATTGTTAATTGTTATGTCGACCAGCGTCGGTAGTCGGTCCCAACTGCGCATGTCTTCCAGCTGACGAAGTGTTGTAGTCCCATAGTCCGCGACCGAAGATAAAAAAAAAAGGAAGCACTCTCGACAGTTGTCTCGACTTACAACAAATAATAATCGGGCCCTAAGCAGTTACTTCTGACAAGTTCATGAAACACAACTTACCTCTGGGTCATCGTAGAGTTGTAGCAAACCAGAAATATTGCAGAAACGTAGTCCTTTTGTTTTATTGTCGAGAGCTTTCAGTCCACCTACATGAAAATTTAAACAGGAATTAGCGTATTTAGTAACCGCTTATTACACAGATTAAGCATCGTATTTAAATTAAGGCAAGCTGAAATCAGTTGCGTTTTGTCAAAAAGTAAGGAAACTTCTTTGATTATAGAAATAGATTTATCAACTGCGTTGACACCCAACCTCGTTTCCAAGGCTTTTTACCGCGCGAAAATACTGGGGAAAAGCCCTGGGAACAAGGTTGTTGACCAGCGTTTAGCCGGCCGCACACTAGGCGCAAATAGTACGGCGCTAATTCCACCGCGAAGAATTTAAGCGTATTCAGCGCCAGTCTTGTTCCCCGCACACCTAGCGCACTTATTGTGTGGCTTACCTGAAGTGTGAAAACCACACTATGTCACCGAGAACCTAATTTCTCGAGCTCAATTGACCGAATGCATAAATGGCGGCCAAAAATGTATTCTTTTGTTATGTGCCAATGAGACTCACTAGCCTCGCCCTCAATCAACCTTTCTTTTGTATTTTGTCCATGCAAACGAGGCTAGTGAGGCTAATTAGCACATAAACAAAAGAATATTTTTTTGGCCGCCATTTATGCATTCGATCTATGCTTTTGAATTTTAGGACAGTAGAGTCATATGATTTACCCGGAGAAGAAACTAATACATTGATTCAGTGACATTAAAGAAATTTTTCATAAACTCAGTATCGATAAGATAAAGTGTTTTGGATTACTCCTGACCTGCCCAGTTAAACTGATTCATCATCACTAACTGCCTTTTAAACCCTGAAATGACATGCGTAATGACGACCAGAGGTTACCGTCGCCGGAGGTAAGTTCGTACAGAGCCTGCGCACTAGGCGAAAAAGTCGTCAGAAAAGTTCGCGGCGAAGACAATTTCAAACATGTTTGATATTCAGTGCTATTTCCGCAGCGGAAAATATGCATAAAACTCAACTCCGCACACTGGGGGAAATTAGCGCCGCGCTATTTTCGCCTACTGTGCAACAGCCTTTAGCCCTTCGTCAGAGCGAAATCGCGAAGGGCTAACGCTCAAAGTATCAGTTCCTTAGAGGTCCTTTATGGTAATTGGTATGGATTTTTCAGTGAAATGAAGTGGAGGGTTGAAAGTTTGAAATATTTTCCTCAGGATTATCACCCTAACAGAGAAGCGTTAAAAAGGTATATCAATTTCCTATGACAACAACTCGGTTTCTTTTGAAGAGAAACTAAAAAAAAAGGGGGAGGGGGAGGGGGGGGGGGGGGTGAGGTTACAGCATAGGGGTAGTATTTTTTAATTTCCCGAAACCAAGAGTGAATTAGATCAGATTGTTGTTACGGCATGGGTGGGCTCCCCAGCACAGTCACAAATGAGTCTATTTTTAGAATACCCGTTCCCGCGAAAATTAGTTGTCACGTCCCTGAAAAAACATGGCAGAAGCAGTCACGCGTGACATGGCTTCTTCTGATAGGCTAAAATTGGCGACCCTTTGATTGTTTCACGCGCAAAGTGTATCTAAAAATAAATCCATTTGTTACTGTGCTGGAGTAAAACCGCAAAGCGATAGATCAACACTATTATCTAATTCACTCTTGCCAAAACTTTGAGCAACTGAAGTCGGTTGCCCTTAACACTCGCAATCAAATGACTTCATAATAGCTCTTCGGATTACGAAATCATGGCATTATGTAATTCCTCAAATGCATCATAACACTTTTAATTTCTTGAAGTCGAGCGTGCTCTGCCGTTCCAGGCGTTTCCGGGAATCTACTTCCGTTTCTGTTTGATCTAAAAATATTTTTTGGGGGTTATACCTTTCTGAGCTTTAACAGCAGTTCAGCGGCTTTACGATAGATTGTCCATTTCATCACCACAGGAAAAAAATGTTTACGATTCCAATTAAAGGAGGTTCGAACGAGTTTTCTACAAGTATAAAAATGGATTCAGATCACAACACTGTCGATCCATTCAATAGATCGACGATTTGATATCTTTTCTCTGTTGTCAACCATTTTTTTGAGTTTGCTTGGTTCGAATTGTTGTTATGACAACGATATGGCGCTGCAGCTTAAGTATTGCGTATGTGGCATACGCGCGCGGGCTCAGCTGAAAACGCAGCCTTTGGAGCCTCCTTTAAAGTCCGTGGCTTACCTTTGAAAAGTAAATACAGAAGGAAAACCATCCTCGCTAATGTGCAGGCAAGGATGTCGTTTGAAATAAACGTAAGCTCCTCTTGATAAGGACAACTCCGCAAACCAGAACAGGCAAAGATTTGGAATAGTCGCAACCTTCGTTTAGACGAAGGTTGAGGAAATCAATGGCGGATACATTGTCTTAGAAATAAGGAGCTCCAATACCAGCCATTATCCTTATGATTATATATTTGTTACATATTTGCACCTAGTAGCACTATACCGCCTACAAAAGCTCGCTGAGAGGGTGAACCCTTAGTCCCAGTGTGGTTTCCGCTCCAATCGCTCGACAGTGGATATGATTTTCTCACTGAGGCAACTTCAGGAGAAATGTAAAGAGCAACATCAGCCCCTTTACATTGCATTTATCAATCTAACAAAGGCCTTTGACTTTGTCAGTAGAGACGGCCTCTTCAAGATCCTGCCATTAATGGGTTGCCCTCCAAAACTCCTGAGCTTCATCACATCGTTTCATGATGGGTCACGGGGTACTGTGCAATATGACGGAAGCATGTCTGAGGCATTCGACATAGACAGCGGCGTGAAACAAGGCGGTGTAATGGCCCCAACTCTCTTCAACATCTTCTTTTCTGTTCTCCTGAAACATGCATTCAAGTCCACGGAAGAAGGCATCCTGCTACGGACTCGTTATGATGGGAAACTTTTCAACCCTGCACGCCTCTGAGCAAAGACCAAAGTTCGCAAAGTAATCCTACGCGACTTCCTTTTCGCTGATGACGCTGCCCTTGTTGCTCACAGCGCAGAAAACCTCCAGAGCCTTCTCAAACAGTTCTCTAGTGCATGCGAGGCCTTCAGACTTACCATTAGCCTAAACAAGACGAAAGTCATGTGCCAAGGTGCCTCGCCTGCTCTAACTATCAAAGACTACACCTTGGAAGTCGAGCCACAGTTTACTTATCTCGGCTCTACCACCTCCAACAACGTCTGTCTTGATGTGGAGCTAGGAAAGAGAATTGGTAAGGCTGCAACCAACATGGCAAAGCTTTCTGCTTGAGTGTGGGAGAACAAGAAACTAACTACCCAGACTAAAATTGCTGTCTAGCGTGCCTGCATCTACCCTGCGAGCAGAGTATTTTTCGATCTTCCTAGATAAGTCGGGAAGAGGAAAGTAAACTCTGCTCGCCGACTCCACATTCTTTGCTTTGCCGTTCATCCAAAGAATTGGATGAGTCAGTCCAGTTTCGACTTGTCAAACCCGTTTTTTCTTTAATTTTTGCCATGATCATTTGCCACGCGTCATCAATATTTTGAAATTTACAACAGCGTGGCAATTTTAACTGTTAGAATTCCCATGAGTTTTTTCTATGTGTGTTGGTTACGGAAACTAGTCTGACAGAAACCGATAGATTTTTTAGTAAAAAATGAAATGGCATTTTAGGAGTATGGACTATCTTGAGTTTCCAATGAAATGATTTCTTGATTGTCGAGTGTTTGCCCGAGTCGTCCGAAAATATCCCGACTGTTTGTTTTCGTTTTGTGGTTTTGTGGTTTTGTGGTTATTGGTCACGCGTGACTGACACCGAATTAATTAAAATTTTTAGCGCATGCTCAATACGAATTGTGGAGGCGGCGAGGCAAGTTTCCCTTTCGTAAACGGTCGTTGCCATTTCTCAGAACGGTCGTTGCCATTTGAAACGATCGATGCCATTGATAACGGTCGACTACACACTTCACCTCAAAGAAAATTAAAAGAAACAAACTAAGAAAAAATATTAACAAAAATTAAGACAAAAAAGGAAAAAAAAAACATTTATAAAAGAAAAACTTGAGGAAAAAAAGAATCCTAAAATTTCAAGACTCGAACTCGGGTTCTTAGCCCTCACCCTAAACAGAACCCTAACCCGAACCCTAACTCATATGACCAGCGAGACACAACTCCCAGTGACCGCAACCTTTTGAGTTCTTAGACCTAATGAGTGTAATTCGGAGCTAAAAAATGGCATTGACCCTTTCAAATGGCAACGACCGTTCTGAGAAATGGCAACGACCGTTTACGAAAGGGAAATAAGCGGTGGCGAGCAGAATCTACTTTTCTCTTCCCGACTTATCTAGAAAGACCGAAAGAGTCTGCTCGCAGGGTATAAACCTCCAAACGAAGACTGGTTTTTACACCGTTGTACTTATGTTATTGATTTCACGAAGTTTTGGGGTGTAAAGTTAGAGATGATCTAGCATTTGTTCAGGTTTTGTACCTGAGTTACTATCTAACGAATAAAAATTTATTTCTTTTGTAAAATAGATATTCGTATAAACATAACAACTTTCTTTAATTTTCCAGACATGTTTCGACGGTACATCCGTCATCTTCAGTGTTAAATAAATCAAAACAGAACAAAACAAAAATTTAAATGAGTGACGCTTAGTTCCTTACAGGGAGAGAGTCAGGTTAATGTGTTTCACCTGCTGGTTTCACATTAACCTGACTCTCTCCCTGTAAGGAACTAAGCGTCACTCATTTAAATTTTTGTTTTGTTCTGTTTTGATTTAATACGCAATATTGACAACGCAATGTAACGAAGTTTGTAAGATCGCGCGCGCTTTAAATTCAACGGCGATTTCAAAATATGTAACACTGAAGATGACGGATGTACCGTCGAAACATGTCTGGTTATACGAATATCTATATTGTTGCTGCTATCTAGACCTTTTGTAAAATAACTTTTCCAAATGGTCTGGATAGCACAATTGTTACTAATATTTTAAAAAATACAACCACACTTTTGAATTTTCGGAACATGTTTCGATGTTTCAAACATCATCTTCAGCCATAGTGAGTGTAACATTAAAATTTTTACAAGGTAATTCGTATATATATATATAACTATCAATACAATGTATCATTGTAGATTAAATGTTTGTTACAAGTACGTAAAATTCAAACGAACCAACAATATTATAGAGAACACAACTGACATAACCGTAAAAGTTTAAAAGTGTAATGCTTAACTGACATGATCAACTTGTTTGTTGAGTTCGGGTTTCAACCGCTCAATATGGAAGCTCTCCTTGATTTTGAGTTGATAGAAAGAAGTAGCATTATCAATAATTTTGAAGCAAGAAACATCACAATTATCGTGACAATTTTTAGACAAACTAAGATGCTTGAAAATATGAGAATTTTTGTCCCGGAAAAGGTGCTCATTTACACGTGTGTAGAAATGCCTGTTGGTTTCACCAACGTAGCGAGCACCACACCCCGCACAAGTAAATTTGTATACAACACGTGATTTGAGAGAATCCGGAATGAAATCCTTTGGACTAAAGATGTTGCACAGTTTGAATGTAGAGAAAATTACTTTAACATTTAATTCCTTGCAATACTTGTTGATAATAGATGAAATTTTCTT
Source organism: Montipora foliosa (assembly GCF_036669935.1). NCBI lineage: Eukaryota > Metazoa > Cnidaria > Anthozoa > Scleractinia > Acroporidae > Montipora > Montipora foliosa. The sequence continues at coordinate 29,959,766 of NC_090875.1, forward strand.
TCTGGTATAAGATGAATAGAAACCGATGTAAGGTAGTTTAAAAAATGGTAGTTGGATACATCATGTTTAGGGGCTTCTTTTGTAGTAACATTTCTAAGATAAACTTGAACGGACTTGTCAATTAGCCAACAAAAGTTGAAAATAGTAAAAAGTTTATTACATTCATTTATTATCCTTCTGACTTGTGACATTAGGGCCGTTTATACGGGAAAAAATAAGCCGCGGCTAACTCTGGCCGCGGATTACGTAAGCCGCGAACACCCCGTATAAATGGTACAAAATCCACGTTCACGGCTTTGTCAAGCCGCGGCTTATCCTGGCCAGGGAGTTTATACTCGTATAAATAGTTCCTTTCGCGGCTTACGTAAGCCGCGGCCAGAGTTAGCCGCGGCTTATTTTCTCTCGTATAAACGGCCCTATTATTGTTTCAAGGTGGGCTAATAGACTTGGCGCAAGTGGCAGATATATTATCAATAATGACTTAATTTGCCAGCTCGCAAAAACTATGGTAAGCATGTCACCCTTTTTCGTAATTTGTTTCCCTGAATGAATGAGCGCGTTTAAAGATAATCTTGAATCGTCCTACATCCTGTCACTTTTTTCTTCTTTTTCTTTTCAAAATTTGTGCAACAATTCTTCTTTGATGGAACTTTCCAAAGGTGTTCGAAACGCAATATCTCCAAGGTGAAAAAATTGTTGGAAATTTTGACGACTGTGTGTTCTAGGCCAGCAGGTGAAATCGTGGATGATAAAGAGTCGTTAATCATAACTTATCGTTTCATTTTCTCAATGTGCGGATAGATAAACTAAAAGGGAGGCCAGTATGGTTGATTCCAATGACTTTCAATTCGTCTTCGTCGTAATTGCGTTCATTCCAGTTTATATTTCTGGCTTCATTGGCAATATGTTAATCATTCGAATTGTTCACAAGACACGGGAAATGCATACGACAACAAACTATCTGTTAGCGAACTTGGCGGCAAGCAATTCAATTGTCCTCTTGATGTCTCCACTTTGTTTGGTCTACTACCATGATCATGATTTCGTAGCATCACTAAACGACGACTTCCTCGTAATCTCTTGTAACTTTATTGTGGTTGTGCAGATTTCGATAACTTCCTCAGCCTTAACTCTCACACTACTGGCAGTGGAAAGGTATCACGCCATACTGAAACCTTTTAGCTCGAATTCGCGCTTGCACGGAGACAGTATCAAACGAGCAATCTTTGTCATTTGGTTTTTAAGCATTGCCATCAATTTTCCAGGATTCTTCCTTTACGTATGGAGCAGCGAAAAATCTTCATGCATTGGTCCATCTGGAGATGAATCGAGCAAGGCAACCCCAATTTATTTGCTCATATATTCAACGTTCACTACCTACATTCCCACAGTGGTGTTTCTTTTTTGTTATGGATCCCTGATAAAAGGATTGTATTTTTCCGGCACAATATTCGCCGAAAATACTAACGAAGACGATTCTGAAAAAAGGAAACTTCTTGTCACTTTGACACTGGGAACAAGTGGATTTCTCATTGGTTACGGACCGATTGCTGTATTAGACGCTGTTCGTCTTGGGATGGAGATAAGCGATGAATTGTTCGTAAAACTTTTTTGTATCTTCCGTTTGCTATTTAACGTTACTTTATGTCTTAATCCCGTATTATACGCTTTTCGCAGTTCAAATTTTAAAGAAGGATTCAAGCGAGTATTGTTCCGTCGGTGTTTACGGTCATCAGCACAGCAGAATGAGAATCAGTTGGTATAATTCAGTCGAAATAGAGCTGTAACTAGGATGGAATATATTTAAAAAGTGGTCAGAAAAAAACATTCTCTGGTTTAAAGATTTACAACATTACCTTTCGCGGGTATCAGTCTATAACCTTTAACAAGTGAAAAGGTTGGGACGGGAATGGAAATTTTTTTGCTCATAAAACTAAAGTACAAAAGAAGTGCGAAAAAAGCTAGAAGATAAAAATGTCAGTAAAGGATATCTAATTACAGTAAAATGGAGTATTGCCTAGGCAACAGTTTTGAGTTATTATCCGCGCCCACCGTTTTGTCTGTGTACCAGGATTCTATTGTAGGTAGTTGCCCTTGTCGATTACACATGCATTATCTAAGTCAATGGAATGATTATTTTGCCACGCATGGTTGGCAACGTTTAAACCCTTTGTGTAGTTCTTTAGGTTTCATTGATGTTCCTTCTTTCGGATTTGGAAGCATCTTCCAGTTTCCCCTACGTAAGTCCAAGGAGAGTCTTTGCATGGGATTCAATAGACATTAAATTGAAGATCCAGAGGTTCAGAGATTTGGCTGGGCTCTTAGGTCTCAGGGGTCTCCCAAAAACAAAGACATATAAGACCCCAGATCTAAGACCTAAGACCCCCGCCAAATCTCAGAAACTAAAACCAGAGACTCAGTAAAGGATGTTGCAAATGAAGGACGCGACTTCTTCTTCGAAGAAATCGCAACCAAGGCACAAAGAACAAAACAAGCTCGAGCGGAATGTTCAACGGCAGGCCTTTTCGATATCACGCAACGCAGGATACAAGTTGAGTTGTATTCAAAACTCTGAGATAAAAATAGTCATCACGCTCTTGGATTGGCCATCAAATCTGTGGATTCTGTGTCGGAGATAATAATAATTACATCTTTATTTAGACTGATAAAAGACCGATCAGCTAAATCGAAGGATTTGCTGGTATAAACCGGTAATCAGTAGCAATATCATGATATTAATAGTATCTAACGATAAAAAATTGCGATAAGACATATCTAAACATTTTTTAAAATACTAAAAACTTGGTTAAAAACTTTGATAAAAAACGACGACGTTTCGACTTTAACTAAACGTCATTATCAAGTCAAAATTATTTGAAAATTGCAAACTATAACTTTCAAATAGAAACACACAATTTTAAATTTACAAAACATGTTTCGGATGATCGACATCCATCGTCAGTTGTGAATACAAGTGAACCGCTAGTCGGTGTTATATAAAGATAGCTAATAAAATGCATGAGTACTGATTAAATAACAACGTGAATGTGAGGTAATAGAAAATACAATGATGAGAAGACAATGGGTATTGGACGAGGAAAATTACAATGAAAGTGTTAAATTGACATGATTAACTTGCTTGTTTAACGAGGGTTTTTCCCAACCTATGTGTAAGGCCTCCTTGATTTTTAGTTGAAACTAAAAACTATAAATACTAAAAGAACAATGGTCGATAAGGAGCCTGTATAGTGAAAGAAAGGAACAATGAAAATTGAACACAAAGTTTGGCACGTATGGAGGCCGCCTTGATATTCAAATTAGGCTTGAGACCACGAAACGCTCCTATGCCCTATTGTTCTGACACAAAGACCGTTTGTTCCGTGGCAACCACGAAACGTCACAATTATTCAAGATGGCGGTGCCTGGCAAATTTGAAAGCCAAAAGAAGCGTTCTTGAAATTCCTTTTTTTCAAATATGAACGCTTTCATTTGAAGAAGTTTGAACAATTTTAATTGTAAACATTATGTTCTGTGGTTTAAAGTTATTTTATTGTTTTAGTGGAGGTTCCCTTTAAGAATGTTTAGATATGTTTTATCGCAGTTATTTTATGGTTTAATGTTTTCCAAAATCACTTCTTCGAATTATCAGTATCATTACAAATATACACATGACCAAGTTAAAATCAGGAGTAGAAAGACTAACAGATACTACAAACATGTGCATCTTCATCAAGATTTAAAAATTAGAGGAACAATTTTGACTTCAATAACCTTATCGTGGTCAAATCGCGAATGTCTCTGGTAGCGAGTTCCAGTCCCGGGTGACTGCGTTTTCAAAACTCAATTGGTTTATTGTTGATTTCACTCTTAGCCCGTCTAGTGGTGAGCTTTTTTTTTTGGTGGGGGGGGATCTTTATATATTAAAAAAAAAACAATGCAAGTTAATTACTCTTTGAACTGTATCATGCTTTAGTGAACGGCATATCCATTGTTTTAATGCAAATAATAATAATAATAATAATAAATTTTTATAGCGCACAACTCCAATAAATTGTCCGTAGCGCTTTACAACAAATAAAAATGAATTTTAAAACAAACTAAATTTACAAACATCCCCTGACATACTTTTTAAAAAGATACGATTTTGAAGCATTTTTAAAAATGTCAACAGATGAACTCCTACGTATTGAAGTGGCAAAGAGTTCCACAGTCTATGGGTATATACTACAAACGAACGATCTCCATAAGTTCGCATGTTTGAAGATGGTTCTACAAGGTCACCATTGCTAACAGGTCTCAAAGAATAAGAGCTCCTACGAAAAGATAAAAAAACAGACAAATACGAAGAAGCCTTAGCATTAGAGCGGTTTTAGAATGAGTGCCGTAAAACCAAAACCAAAGTAATTACTTTGGCCAATCAAAAAGGACGGAGACAATCCAGTAAACCAATCAAAACTCGAAGTAATTAAAGGTAGCCGACACAAAGAGCGAGAAAATGTGCACGCGCGAGGCACGATTAGTTTTGGTTTCACTTCTGATTGGTTGAAAAAGTGGCGCGAGAACTTCGAACCAATCACTGAGTGAAGTAATCATAAACCAAAGTAATTATCTAATTACTTTCGACACTAAAAAGAAAACCACTCTAAGAGATTTATAAACTATAAGAAGAATCTTAAAAATAATACGATTCCTAATAGGAAGCGAATGCAGATCAATTAACGTTGGAGTAAAATGATGGATCTTCCTAGTCTTACATCCACACAACTCACAGGTCAATATGGGCTCGCCATTTTAATAATACCACCCGCAATGCGCATGTGCAGTAAAGTTGCGAGAGACCTAGACGCTAAGTATATTACAATGGTCTTCAATTGAAACCAGTATTGCATTGTTACAGGTGCGATTTTTCACACTTAAAACAGCCCTTTATTCGACATATTTCACTGAAAGAGAAAGAATATAATTCTCTAGCTTAATTTTTGTAACTTTCATTTATAAATAATTCCTGTTCATCGTTATCAATTTTATTCCATTATCAGTCAACACATTAAAATTAATGTTTGTCATGTTTATTTGACCAAATCTTCGGCCAGAGTCCCTTCCCGCTTTAAAAACTCTAGAAGAAAGATTTAAAAGAATCTTGTATTCCTTTCTCTTTATTATAAATTAACATGGGTGTGTCCAGTTTTTGAATTGAACAAAATGCTACAGGATACTAACATTTTTATAGATATGTCATTTTTTTCCTTCATAATCCCATAGAAGGATACCATTAAAAATCGAAACAATGCTACTACGAACCTTTCTACAGATATGAAGAGATCTACTTTTTTCAGTTTACTGGTGGATATTCAGAAAACTTCGAGTGGTCCTGAACGGGACCCAAATTTATAATCATGATACCTCTGCTCATAGTTAATGCCTCGCTCGATTAACTATGCTCTGCTGTACCACTGAGGTATACGGCAGACCGTCTGGATGCAGCTCTACAGGCCATTCAACAACGGCCAGGTGACAGAAAGTTATGATCGCGTCGCGAGTCGATCAATGGCTCAAAAAAAGATTTTACAAGTAAAAGTCCTAAGAATTAGTATTCCGTTCATTACGGCTGTTGCAACATCTCGTTCTGGGTTTGTGGAAGTCGACAGAATATTATCCGTTTAAATCCTTGTCGAAAGTTCGTACTGCGAAAAGCATATAAAACAGGATTCAAACACAAGCTACAAAAGAAAGTGAAGTCTATTACGGGCGAAAGGACAGAAGAGTAATTTTCTTGAGTAGCTCCGATAAAAACAAGGGTGTAAACGGTAATGATTGGTCCATAACCGACTACAAAACCTGCCGTTGCCAGCATAAATGTTATTACAAGTTTCTTTTTTTCACAAGCCCTGTCTTCTTGTCTGTCCGCGGGCGAAGCACAGATTGTTTTGTCAAAGTAGAGCCCTTTGATCAGGGATCCATAACAATAAAGAAAAACTGCTAAGGGAATGTACGCGACCATTGAAGACCTCAAAAAAAAAGTACACTTCGCTTGAAGGAAAGCAGGTATCGAGAGCATCACTGAATTTCGACTCCATGATCACATCCGGCAGGGAAGTAAGAACGCTTGAGATCCAAATAATTGCGATAGCTCTTTTCACATTCTCTTGTTTTAAGCGTAAGACTGTTCTAAATGGCTTTAACAAGGCATGGTACCTTTCAATTGCTAGAATCATTAAGGTGAAGGAGGAAACGGGGACGACAAAACACTTCAAATTCATCAATGTACAAGCAAGCTTCGGTAAAAAGTCGTGCAGCAACATAGAAGGCCATAGGGAAAAAATGCTGAGTATATCACTAACAGCCAAGTTTGCTAAGAGATAGTTCGTGACTGAATGCATTTCTCGTGTTTTGTGAACGATTCTGATAACCAGCACATTTCCAAGAAATCCGATTATGAAAAATGGAATGCTGACCATAGAGAGAATAAACCGCGCGCTACTATAGTCGGCCATTTTACGCTGATACAGCAGGGCACATTTTTGTGTTTGTCAATACGTTAGCTCTCTTCTAGAAAACGTGAGCATTTGTGAAAAGATCGTTTAGTCATTTAGCATTTAAAAGTATTCTTGCTCGTCGTTTTCTGTCAGCAGATGTTTTGTTGTCGCAATTATTTGCTTTACCCCGACATTTTAATGACTTTTCCGTTTATAGTTGATCAAACTAGTTCAAAGGCCCCCACCCCCCCCCCCCCCCCCCCCCCACCCTTTTAATAACCTGAAAGAAACAATTCAAACTTAACAGAAACATGATCAAGAATCCTAACTGGCAGGAGACAACCAGTTAGGTTGTTTACAAACCGTGGTAGAGTTGAATCCGAGACAACAGGAAATAGATCCACACCAGATGTTAGACTCGGATTTTTAACCTGGGCTAACCGCATGCAAACCCTACGCCCTAACCAATGAACACACCGTCTCTCTAGCATATTTAGTTAGTGTTTACTGATAAAAATTGAAGAAAGGGCGACTCTTTAACTTTAGCAGCATAGACCCTCTGTCGCGTTTGCATGAAAATTGTGCCACCTGCCTCGTACGTCTCCAAACTACAGTCCGGGAATCTCTACCAACCCTCTTACAGAAACAGTGAGGAAAAAAGAGGTGGGGTTTTTGTTTATGTTTCCCTTAAAAAGCCACTTTCTTGAACCGGTGTCAATTATATTCCGATCTTTGTTCGGTTACATTTTAAAGAATGCTTTGTGCTTCGTTGGCCCCTATGTTGATTTCTCTTTGTTTCCGTTATCTTCATTTGCCGTAAGCATTGTTCTATTTTTACCCAAGACACCTGGAAGAACTTCCCAATAATTCAGCTTTTTGGCAACATGTTTCATACACGGGGAAAGGAAATGCGCTTGTAGAACCAACTTAAAACTTAGAACACTAACTTAAAACGTCGTTTGCCTTTTTTACATATTTTATTTCGTTTTGAAATAAACTGCCTTGACAGTTTGTTTAGCGTTTCCGATGAACATCCAAGGGAACACTTTAAATTCTCTTGCACTCGTGATCTCACTTCTCCGTTTGCAGAATTTGCCTAATCTAGTTCTATGCTAACAGCAGGAAATGAACTTGAATAAAAAAGGTTCCATACAATTTTTGGCAAAATTGAAATTTCCACCTGATTTTTATTGCTTGACTGTGCTCAAACGGGGCTTTCCATTTGTCATTTTAGAATTCTCCAGATGACGCTGTAATGAAATTGTAATCATTTTGATGTTGGATTTTGACAACGGGTTTATGTTCCAACTATTTAGAGCTCGAGTGAACGCCACTTTCAGACATTATGTCAGGCTATCGTGGCAATTAAGAAAGATGTGTTCAATAACTTTTTTAAGCATGGAATTAGTACGCGACTTTTTAGCAATGAAGGTTATTAAAACGTTGCAACTATTGAACTTTAATTTCTCAGTACAATTTGGCGATATTACGCACTTGTCATGAAAATATTTATTTGCTCACCGCCCTAAACCTGCTCGAGTGTGGGAGAACAAGAAACTAACTACCCAGACTAAAATTGCTATCTATCGTGCCTGCATCTACCCTGCGAGCAGAGTCTCTTTCGATCTTCCTAGATAAGTCGGGAGGAGGAAAGTAGATTCTGCTCGCCGCCTCCGCATTTCGTATTGAGCATGCGTTAAAAATTTAAATGTATTCGGTGTCAGTCACGCGTGACCAATAGCCACAAAACCACGAAACGAAAACAGACAGTCGGGATATTTTCGGACAACTCGGGCAAACACACGACAATCAAGGAATCATTTCATCGGAAACTCAACATAGTCCATACTCTTAAAATGCCATTTCATTTTTTACTGAAAATTTTATAGGTTTCTGTCTGACTAGTTTCCGTAACCAACACACATAGGAAAAACTCATGGAAATTCCAACAGTTAAAATTTCCACGCTGTTGTAAATTTCAAAATATTGATGACGCGTGGTAAATGATCATGCGCGAAAATTAAAAAAACAGGTTTGACAAGTCGAAACTGGACTGACTCATCCAATTCTTTGGATGAGCAGCAATGCAATTTAAAGAATGTGGAATCGGCAAGCAGAGTCTACTTTCCTCTTCCCGACTTATCTAGGAAGATGAAAAGAGACGCTGCTCGCAGGGTAGCCTGCATCGTGAGCACCTTACTTTACGGCAGCGAGTCTTGGTCAACCTATGCTGGGCAGGAGAAGCGCTTGAACACCTTCCATATGAGATGTCTTCGTCGCATCCTTTTCACCTCGTGGACGGATAAGGTCTCAAACATTGAGGTACTTGAAAGAGCCGATATCCCCTCAATGTTCACCCTCCTCAGACAGCGCAGACTAAGGTGGCTTGGCCACGTGCACCGAATGGAAGACAGGCGAATCCCCAAGGACCTGCTGAACGGTGAGCTGGAATTTGGGTCTAGACCTGTTGGCAGACCTAAGCTGCGCTTCAAGAATGTCTGTAAGAGAGGCATGCTTGCCACTCGTCTTCCAACAGGCAACTGGGAGACTCATGCTGCAGATCATGGCGAGTGGAGGTCTGTATGCAGTCGGGCACTCCAAGTAGGAGAGACAAGGTTGAAAGCTGAAGCCGACTAAAGAAGAGCAAAGAGAAAAGCAGCAGCGAAGAAAACAGCATCAGCGCCAGCAGCATCTGACTATATCTGTGGGAGATGTGGTCGTGTCTGCCGTTCTAGAATTGGACTTTTAAGTCATAAAAGGAAATGTTGGTTGCAAGCGCGCTAAGTCATGGACATAGTCCGACGACTGCCTACTAATATATTTGATTCGATCTGCTAATTTATTGATTTCGCTTGTCATCGGATGACAGAGGGCTTTGAGTGCATGCCAGGACTTTTCATGGCATGTTCTGTCATAGTACCAACGTTGGCAACAGCCACCACACGGCATCAGCCCAATCTTTTCCACTCCGCATTCAGAACATTTCTTTTCAGCTTGCTTGTGTGGCAAACCACTTGATCCCGGAAATAGCCGCTACGTTTGTATTGTTCGCTGCAGTAATAAGCTACGCGGATATGAAATCAAGTGAAGTTATGATCGTTGCAGTTATGAACGCAGTCATATAGTAATTGCGTACCGTGAGAAGGCTGACAAATTCGGGACTTCAACTGATGGGGTTTCAACCTGTGACCTCGAGGTGCCGGTGCGCCTCTCTAACAAACTGAGCTATGATTGGGAAGCCACTGATGTGGGGAGCTGGTCATTCGTGGGGTTAGCAATTGCGTAGAGAGGCCTGAAAATCTCAGGCTAAAATTGCGTTCGTAACTGCGAGGATAACAGCTTGAATTCTTTTCATATCCGAAGTTCAATATATGATTCATTTCGTTCGCTGTTTCATTCATCACGGGAACATTTGAACCCAGAAATGACCAGCTCCCAACATCAGTGGCTTCATAGGTCAGTTCGGTTACAGTATCGCGAGGTCACGGGTTCAAACGCCGCTGAAGTCCTACATTTTTCAGGCCACTCCACGCAATTGCTAAAATTGCGTTTATAACTGCGAGGATCACAGCTTCACTTTAGCAATAAAGCTACTCCGCAATCGTTGCAAGAAATCTTAGCATTCAGCGCTGAACAAATCGTGTCACAGCGCCAACACTGGTTTTTCTTTATTGTTTTGATCAAGCTTCACTAGTTTTCTGAACGACGGGTAGAACAATGAAGGCCTTTCCAACACTAAACAATGAATAAAGCCATCGCTGTGTAATTAAATACGTCGCCGACGGTCTTATCGACATCTCCTTGAATAAAATGAGTGATTGAATTTGTTTCCTAGAATTTCACCCGCACTTGCTAAATTTCAAAGTAGCTACCCATTCTCGTTACCAGAGCCTCGGGTCGACCCAAGGCTCTGGGAAACTCTATGTAGGAGAACATGCGCCGTAGGGTTCTCATAGCCAAAAAATTGGTTATTTGAACCTTACGGCGCCTGCTCACTCCTCGTGCTAACATGAATGCACCAATCACAGACGCTTTTGATTGTTCCTCACGAAAACCAACGAGAAGATTTTGAAGCATTTTTAAAAATGTCAACAGATGAACTCCTACGTATTGAAGTGGCAAAGAGTTCCATAATCTAGGGGCACATACTACAAACGATCGATCTCCATAAGTTCGCATGTTTGAAGATGGTTCTACAAGGTCACCATTGCTAACAGATCTCAAAGAATAAGAGCTCCTACGAAAAAATAAAAGATCAGACAAATACGAAGGAGCCTTAGCATTAGAGCGGTTTTAGAATGAGTGCCGCAAAACCAAAACCAAAGTAATTACTTTGGCCAATCAAAGAGGACGGAGACAATCCAGTAAACCAATCAAAACTCGAGGTAATTAAACGCAGCCGACACAAAGAGCGGGAAAATGTGCACGCGCGAGGTACGATTAGTTTTGGTTTCACTTCTGATTGGTTGAAAAAGTGGAGCGAGAACTTTAATACAATCACTGAGGGAAGTAATCATAAACCAAAGTAATTATCTAATTACTTTCGACACTCAATTGAAAACCACTCTAAGAGATTTATAAACTAAAAGAAGAATCTTAAAAATAATACGATTCCTAATAGGAAGCCAATGCAGATCAATTAAAGTTGGAGTAATATGATGGAACTTCCTAGTCTTACATCCACCTAACTCACAGGTCAATATGGGCTCGCCATTTTAATAATACCAACAACAATGCGCATGCACAGTAAAGTTGCGAGAGACCTAGACCCTAAGTATATTACAATGGTCTTCAATTGAAACCAGTATTGCATTGTTACAGGTGCAATTTTTCACATTTAAAACAGCCCTTTATTCGACATATTTCACTGAAAGAGAAAGAATATAATTCTCTACCTTAATTTTTGTAACTTTCATTTATAAATAATTCCTCTTCATCGTTATCAATTTTATTCCATTATCCGTCAATACATTAAAATTAATGTTTGTCATGTTTATTTGACCAAATCTTCGGCAAGAGTCTCTTCCCGCCATAAAAATTCTAGAAGAAAGATTCAAAAGAATCTTGTATTTCCTTTCTCTTTATTATAAATTAACTTGGGTGTGTCCAGTGTTTGATTTGAACAAAATGCTATAGGATACTAACACTTTCGTAGCTATGTCATTTTTTTCTTCATAATCCGATAGAAGGATACCATTAAAAAGTAAAATTATGCTACTACGAACCTTTCTACAGATATGAAGAGACCTACTCTTTTCAGTTCACTGGTGGCCCGGGGATATTTGGAAAAATCCGAGTACTCCTGAACAAGACACAAATTTATGATCAGGCTGCCTCTACTCTACCACTGACCTATACGGCAGACCGTCTGCATGTAGCTTAGCACGCCATTCAACAACGGCCAGGTGACAGAAAGTTATGATCACGTCGCGAGTCGATCAATGGTTAAAAAATAGATTTTACAAGTAGAAGTCCTAAGAATAAAAATTAGAATTTCGTTCATTACGGCTGTTGCAACATCTCGTTCTGGGTTTGTGGAAGTCGACAGAATATTATCCGTTTAAATCCTTGTCGAAAGTTCGTACTGCGAAAAGCATATAAAACAGGATTCAAACACAAGCTACAAAAGAAAGTGAAGTCTATTACGGGCGAAAGGACAGAAAAGTAATTTGCTTGAGTAGCTCCGATAAAAACAAGGGTGTAAACGGTAATGATTGGTCCATAACCGACTACAAAACCTGCAGTTGCCAGCATGAATGTTATTACAAGTTTCTTTTTTTCACAAGCTCTGTCTTCTTGTCTGTCTGCGGGCGAAGCACAGATTGTTTTGTCAAAGTAGAGTCCTTTGATCAGGGATCCATAACAATAAAGAAAAACCGCTAAGGGAATGTACACGACCATTGAAGACCACATAAAAAAGTACACTTAGCTTGATGGACGGCAGGAAGCGAGAGCATCACTGAATTTCGACTCCATGATCACATTCGGTAGGGAAGTAAGAACGCTTGAGATCCAAATAGTTGCGATAGCTCTTTTCACATTCTCTTGTTTTAAGCGTAAGACTGTTCTAAATGGCTTTAACAAGGCATGGTACCTTTCAATTGCTAGAACCATTAACGTGAAGGAAGAAACGGGGACGATAAAACACTTCAAATTCATCAACCTACAATCAAACTTCGTTAAACAGTCGTGCAGCAACATAGAAGGCCACATGGTAAAAATTGTGAGTACATCACTGACAGCTAAGTTTGCTAAGAGATAGTTCGTAACTGAATGCATTTCTCGCGTTTTGTGAACAATTCTGATAATCAGCACATTTCCAAGAAATCCGATCATGAAAAATGGAATGCTGACCATAGAGAGAATAAACCGCGCGCTACTATAGTCAGCCATCATACGTTGGTACAGCAGGGTAGATTTTTGTCTTTGTCAATATGTTAGCTCTCTTGTAGAAAACGTGAGCATTTATGAAACGATCGTTTAGACATTTAGCATTTAAAAGTACTCTTGATCGTCGTTTGCTGTCAACGGATGTTCTGTTGTCGCAATTATTTGCTTTACCCCGACATTTTAATGACTTTTCGGTAAAAGTCCTTTGTTTATATTTGATCAAGCTAGTTCACTGGCACCCCACCTTTAATAACCTGAAAGAAACATTTCAAACTTAACAGAAACATGATTAAGAATCCTGACTGGCAAGAGGCAACCAGTTGGCCATTTGCAAAGCGTGGTAGAGTTGAATCCGAGACAACCGGAAATAAATCCACACCAGATGTTAGAACGGGATTTTGAACCTGGGGTAACCGCATGCAAACCTAACGCCCTGAGCACTGAACACGCATATTTAATAATGATTGGTTAATGTTTACTGATGTAAATTGAAGAAAGGGTGCCTCTTTAACTTTAGCAGCCTAGACCCACTGTCCCCTTTGCATTAAAATTCTGCTAGCTGCGTCGTACTACCCCAAACTACAGTCCGGGAATCTCCACCAGCCCTCTTAGAGAAACAGTGAGGAAAAAAGAGGTGGGGTTGTTGTTTAGGTTTCCCTTAAAAAAATCTTTGTTCGGTTACATTTTTAAGAATGCTTTGTGCTGCGTTGGCCCCTATGGTGATTTCTCTTTGTTTCCGTGATCCTCATTTGCCGTGGGCATTGTTCTATTTTTACTCAAGACACCTGGGAAGAACTTCCCAATAATTCAGCTTTTCGGCAACATGTTTTATGCACGGGGAAAGAAAATGCGCTTGTAGAACCAAATATGACACTAACTTAAAACGTCGTTTGTCTTTTTTACATATTTTATTTCGTTTTGAAATAAAGCAAGTCTTGACAGTTTCTTTAGCGTTTCCGATGAACAGCAAACGGAACACTTCAAATTCTCTTGCACTCGTAAACTGACTTCTAGGTTTGCAGAAATTGCCTAATCTAGCTCTATGCTACCAGCAGGAAATGAACTTGAATAAAAAAAGGGTCCATCAATTTTTGGCAAAATTGAAATTTCCACCTTGGCCCAGTTGTCCAAAAGCCGATTAACGCTAATCCCAGATTAAAAACTAACCAGGGAGTCTATTTCTCTACTCCCAAATGTTGTTTAACGCTGATATTCGGCAAAACTATACATTTGAAGAAGTCAATCTTGAAAAACAAGAAGACGCAACAGAAACTTTCGCCAAAAAGTTGAAAACATGAAACAAAAGTTTACGCTAATCCTGGATTAAGTTAATCGGCTTTAGAACAACCGGGCCCTGATGTTTATCGCTTGACTTCTCAAACGGGGCTTTCCATTTCTCATCTGAAAATTCTCCAGATGACGCTCTAATGCAAATTGTAATCATTTTAAAGTTGGATTTTGACAACGGGTTTATGTTCCAACTATTTAGAGTGAACGGCACTTTCAGACATTATGTCAGGTTATCATGGCAAAAAACCCGTCCATTAAGAAAGATGTGTTCAATAAGTTTTTTAATCATGGAATTACTACGCGACTTTTTAGCAATGAAGGTTATTAAAACGTTGCAACTATTGAACTTTAATTTTTTTAGTACAATTTGGCGATATCACTTGTCATGAATCTATTTATTTGCTCACCGTTTTAAACCTGCTCGAGTGTGGGAGAACAAGAAACTAACTACTCAGACTAAAATTGCTGTCTATCGTGCCTGCATCTACCCTGCGAGCAGAGTCCCTTTCGATCTTCCTAGATAAGTCGGGAAGCGGAAAGTAGATTCTGCTCGCCGCCTCCACATTTCGTATTGAGCATGCGTTAAAAATTAAAATATATTCGGTGTCAGTCACGCGTGACCAATAGCCAAAAAACCACAAAAGCAAAACAAACAGCCGGGATATTTTCGGACAACTCGGGCAAACACACGACAATCAAGGAATCATTTCATTGGAAACTCAAGATAGTCCATACTCTTAAAATGGCATTTCATTTTTTACTGAAACATTTATAGGTTTCTGTCAGACTAGTTTCCGTAACCAACACACATAGGAAAAACTCATGGGAATTCCGTTGTAAATTTGAGTTGTGTTCAAATCTCTGAGATAAAAATAGTCATCACACTCTCTTGGATTGGCCATCAAATCTGTGGATTCAGTGTCGGAGATAATTCTTGGCTTGCAGTCACGTGACTTCCGGTACAATTTGCCATTTTCATCCGCCATGTTGGGGTTCCAAAACCAATATGGCGGCCAGTGTGCTGACCACGTAGTCACCAACTCGTGAACCTAAACGCGATCTTCTCTAATTCCGCTGCCTCAAAATGCCTATGTGCCTGATCGTTGGCTGTTCTAGAAAGACTGGTCGCGGTAAGGGAGTCCGATTGTATCGAGTTCCAGCTATTATTACAAATCAAGGCCCAGAAGTTGAGGAATTGAGTATCGAGCGACGGCGATTGTGGATCTCTGCAATAAGCCGTGCTGATCTTACGGATAAAATCTTGAACAGCGATAAAGTTTGCGACCAACATTTCCATTCTGGAACTGCAGCTCCTTTGTGGGATCGTTACAATATTGACTGGGTTCCCACTCTCAATTTAGGCCATGACAAAACGGCGACGCAAAGTGAACAACATCAAGCGCAATCGCGAGAGGCTCGAGCGGAGAGGTCAAAGGAAAGGCGAAAACGTCACGCGGAACAACAGGAACAAGAACGTTCACAGAAGCAGCAGAAATTAAATGAGCCTGGAGTTCCCCTTGCTGATTTTGCTGCTGAGATCGAAAGTGCAAGTACCAGTTCAGAACAAGTCCAAGTGGAGAACTTAGACTTGCAATCTACAGACCAGCAAGAATCAGATCCCAAACGAGCAAGCAACACACAGCACATGCTCTACTCAAACAGAAGCGTTCGATTATTTATATCGCTCCGTGGAATCTCTTTCCATCAAGGACTGCCCACGAAGTGATGCCTCAACTTAAACAGAAAAGTTTGATTACTTGTTTGCTGAGTCAGTGACTAGCAAGCCTTTTGACAAACATTATTTCAAAGATGATAACGGGAAAGTGTCTTTCTACACTGGTTTGCCAACATTTGAAGTACTGGAAGCCACTTTTAATCATGTTGCACCCCATGTCAAACGAAGAACACAATCCCTTTCTTTATTTCAAGAGATGGTTATGGTACTGATGAAATGTTCCACACCAAGACTTGGCCTACCGATTTGGAGTCTCTATGTCCACAGTATCAAGGACATTTGCACACTGGCTGGTCATCATGGATGTGCGGCTGTCCCCATTGATCAGGTGGCCAGAGAGGGAAGAACTTTGGAAGACCATGCCCCAGTGTTTTAAGTTTTCGTTTGGAAATAAGACAACCGTCATTATTGACTGTTTTGAAGTTTTTTGTGTAAAACCGACAAACCTCCTGGCTAGAGCACAAACGTTCAGCTCGTACAAACACCACAACACAGTCAAGGTCCTCATCGGCATAACCCCTCAAGGCTGCATCTCCTTTGTCTCAGAAGCCTGGGGGGACGCACCTCAGACAAGTATCTCATGGAAAATTGTGGGCTGCTCAACAACTTGCTTCCTGGGGATCTAGTTATCGCAGACAGGGGATTCACTGTTCACGATGGTGTTGCCCTTAAACAAGCAAAACTCATAATTCCAGCATTCACTAAAGGAAAAGAACAACTGGACCCTGTTGACGTTGAAAGAACAAGGGGGATCGCACATGTTAGGATCCACGTTGAACGAGTTATAGGACTTTTACGCAGGAAATACACTATTCTTGAGAGTACCTTGTCAGTAGATTTTTTAACCTGTAATCCAACTGGAAATCCTGAGATCCAGGTACCTATGATCGACCGCATACTCAGAGTTTGCTCTGGACTTGTCAATCTATGTGGCCCCATTGTCCCATTTGATTAGATTAATCTGTGCAAAATACAATGGAATCCCAATTTTGTTAACCTCTAAGGCTAGTGTAAATTGGTTTGTGAAATCAGAGAGTTCAAATCAATGGTTAAAAATAGTTTAAGAGAGGAAATGACTTCGAGTCCAAGTTATCAGAAGCTTTAAAAAATAGAGGATTTACAAAACTGGGATTCCATTGTACTTATGTAAACCATGCTGTTTCGAAATTTGTTGGTTTAATTTTAAAATGTTGTAAATGTGTGTACCACCACCTGGGGAGGTCCCTTATGGGGTTGTGTGGCCAATTTGAATATGGTTTTTAGGGATTTTGTGTCTCAAATATGGATTTTGCCTGAAATTAAATGGGATTCTAAGAGGTTCAATGAGGATATTAAAGAATGAAAATTAATTTTCAAACACCACCAGACAGTTGACCCACAAGCAACTCCGGCGTTTAGAGGATACTTTAGATGTCCATATTCTTTGATGTTCATTCTTGTCTGAGATAGGGTATTATGACTCAAGCTGGTTATGAAAAATTGGGAGATGAGTGACTAAGCCGTACCTCTCCAGCTAAAGATATGTTGAGTGCCCCCCCCCCCCCCCTCCCCAAAGGTAACAATGTGCTTTTGTAAAGCTAATTTTATATGTTAAACCCAAGAAATTGAAAGAAATTTATTCACTATAACAATGAGAGGTTTCGCCTGTCATGTAATTCCCAGTTGATTTATTTGAACATACAAATTGACCGGGAGTCGTTGTAAAGCTATTTTATATGTTAAACCCAAGGAGTTGATATTTATTAATTATAACAATGAGAGGTTCATCCTGTCATGTCATTCCCAGTTCATTTATTTGAAAATACAACTTGTAAAACCAATAACAGCCAGTTTTAATTAATTATATTTCGAAAAGGGAAAAAGGACAAATGAGAGATGACCAGTTAGACAGTTTGTTTACTTGTAAAGATATCCTCATCATTGATCATTAATAATTGTACAAAAAGGAAAGGTACTTAGATGTTTACCACTAGATTTATATCCCTTAATGGCTGCAGTTTTTTAAGCCATTAGGTTGAAGTTCTTTATCATACGCCTACATTAGAAAATTATTACTTACACCTTTCACTCCCAGGAATGACTAGCAAATAAATTCTCCTAACGATTTTACTACTCTGTCAAGGAGACAGGTGGTGAGAATTTGGAAAATTACCAACTATGGGAAAGTGTCTTTATATTACACCAAATTCTCAAGAACAGAGAACAAAGATTTGTATGGTCATCAGTTAGGAGAATTGAATTTCAGATCTTGGGAGTGAAGGGTTAAGGGGATTACGATTTGTAAAGCAATGAAAGGGAAGTATTTTAATTTGTCAAACCTTACAGGTGGACAATTGGTTGAAACAGTTTATTTTGTAAATAAATAGCAATAACACCTGAAGCTTTTTTGTGTGTCTCAAAAACTATTTAGTTTACAATGTGAGATAGCTGTCCAGGTAGCTAAAAAAAATTTTTGTCTAGACTTTCATAAAGGGTGTTCATTTCAGTCTCCGTGGGAACTTGTACTGTTAGTTCTCTTCTGCTGCCGGTGAAGGATGTTGCCTGAGCCTCTCCTAAGTTATCGATTTTTTCATCCAAATCCGCTTTAAGTTTTCTGGCGGAGGTCAAATCTATGTCGCGCATTTTTGCATCTTTTACAAATGATGGCAACACCCACGTACATTTAACTTGGCCTGGGTACAGGCCAACTTACCGCGAATCCTCGTCCACGCTTCGATATAAAACAACACACTTGCAACATGCGAGCACGTTTCCGAGAGCCCTGCTTTGCACCCTAAGCAGTGGGCTGATTTGACTGTTCCGTCTTTTTCGGCGACAACCCACACATAGATCAAAGGGTCATTCATTCTTTGTGAATGTCTCACTTTTCCTGTAACAACGTGCTTTCCAGCGACAACAAAGCCTTGAATGCCTGATAAAAATCCTGAAAGCACAAAGTTGTAGGCTTCCAAACTCTTGTATGCTTTGAACTGCTCTTTCGTGTAGAAACTCGTTTCCAAAACCAAGTAGCTAAGCAAATCCATCGCTTCGATAGGTGGAAGGTACTCCGTGTCAAACTGTTGATCAGGAATGGTGACCGGATCGACTCCAATTTCGGCGATTTTTTCAACGTATCTTCGTTTTACGTTGTCGTCAAGTTTAGCACTATACTCCGACAATATTGGGATCTTACTACAAAGCTCGTCAAGCGAGGGGACGCGTTCATTTTCCAAAGAACTCATCGTATAGTACACAGCGATGGCATATATGCGTAATAAACAGGTGTAAATTTTACCCGCGGTGGAACCCCAACATGGCGGATACCCAAATATGGAAAGTACAGTGATGTCACGTGCAAGCCAAGAATAGTAATTACATCTTTATTTAAAAATTTGGTTTTATCAACGGAGTTGATAATGTAAATTGGCCACCGTACAGAGATTCTAAAAGCTGACGTTTCGAGCGTTAGCCCTTCGTCAGAGCGATTCGCTCTGACGAAGGGCTAACGCTCGAAACGTCAGCTTTTAGAATCTCTGTACGGTGGCCAATTTACATTATCAACTCCGTTGATAAAACCAAATTTTTGTATACTACTTCCCCACCGACGCAGCACCACAGTTTCTTTAGAAACTAACCCTTCACACATCTTTATTTAGACTGATAAAAGACCGATCAGCTAAATCGAACGATTTCCTGGTATAAACCGGTGATCAGTAGCAATATCATGGTATTAATAGTATCTACCTATAAAAAACTGCGATAAGACATATCTAAACATTCTTAAAAATACTAAAAACTTGGTTAAAAACTTTGATAAAAATCGACGACGTTTCGACTTTAGCTAAACGTCATTATCAAGTCAAAATTATTTGAAATTTGCAAACTATAAATACTAAAAAAACAATGGTCAATAAGGAGCCTGTATACTAAAAGAAAGGAACAATGAAAATTGAACACAAAGTTTGGCACGTATGGAGGCCGCCTGGATATTAAAATTATGGATATTTCGCTTGAGACTACGAAATGCTCCTATGCCCTATTGTTCTGACACAAACACCGTTTGTTCCGTGGCAACCACGAAACGTCACAATTATTCAAGATGGCAAATTTGAAAAGCCAAATTTGGCAAATTTGAAAGCCTGGCAAATTTGAAAGCCAAAAGAAGCGTTCTTGAAATTCCTTTTTTTCAAATATGAACGCTTTCATTTGAAGAAGTTTGAACAATTTTAATTGTAAACATTATGTTCTGTGGTTTAAAGTTATTTTATTGTTTTAGTGGAGGTTCCCTTTAAGAATGTTTAGATATGTTTTATCGCAGTTATTTTATGGTTTAATGTTTTCCAAAATCACTTCTTCGTATTAATAGTATCATTACAAATATACACATGATCAAGTTAAAATCAGGAGTAGAAAGACTAAAAGATACTACAAACATGTGCATCTTCATCAAGATTTAAAAATTAGAGGAACAATTTTGACTTCAATAACCTTATCGTGGTCAAATCGCTAATATCTCTGGTAGCGAGTTCCAGTCCCGGGTGACTGCGTTTTTAAAACTCAATTGGTTTATTGTTGATTTCACTCTTAGCCCGTCTAGTGGTGAGCTTTTTTTTGGGGGGAGGTGGGGGGGATCTTTATATATATATTAAAAAAACAATACAAGTTAATTACTCTTTGAACTGTATCATGCTTCAGTGAACGGGATATCCATTGTTTTAATGCAAATAATAATAAAAATAATAATAATTGTCCGTAGCGCTTTACAACAAATAAAAATGAATTTTAAAACAAACTAAATTTACAAACATCCCCTGACATACTTTTTAAAAAGATAAGATTTTGAAGCATTTTTTAAAATGTCAACAGATGAACTGCTACGTATTGAAGTGGCAAAGAGTTCCACAATCTAGGGGCAAATACTACAAACGATCGATCTCCATAAGTTCACATGTTTGAAGATGGTTCTACAAGGTCACCATTGCTAACAGATCTCAAAGAATAAGAGCTTCTACGAAAAGATAAAAAAACAGACAAATACGAAGGAGCCTTAGTATTAGAGCGGTTTTAGAATGAGTGCAGTAAAACCAAAACCAAAGTAATTACTTTGGCCAATCAAAAAGGACGGAGACAATCCAGTAAACCAAACAAAACTCGAAGTAATTAAACGTAGCCGAAACAAAGAGCGGGAAAATGTGCACGCGCGAGGCACGATTAGTTTTGGTTTCACTTCTGATTGGTTGAAAAAGTGGCGCGAGAACTTCGAACCAATCGCTGAGTGAAGTAATCATAAACTAAAGTAATTATCTAATTACTTTCGACACTAAAAAGAAAACCACTCTAAGAGATTTATAAACTATAAGAAGAATCTTAAAAATAATACGATTCCTAATAGGAAGCCAATGCAGATCAATTAAAGTTGGAGTAAAATGATGGAACTTCCTAGGCTTACATCCACACAACTCACAGGTCAATATGGGCTCGCCATTTTAATAATACCAACCACAATGCGCATGTGCAGTAAAGTTGCGAGAGACCTAGACGCTAAGTATATTCCAATGGTCTTCAATTGAAACCAGTATTGCATTGTTACAGGTGCGATTTTTCACACTTAAAACAGCCCTTTATTCGACATATTTCACTGAAAGAGAAAGAATATAATTCTCTAGCTTAATTTTTGTAACTTTCATTTATAAATAATTCCTGTTCATCGTTATCAATTTTATTCCATTATCAGTCAACACATTAAAATTAATGTTTGTCATGTTTATTTGACCAAATCTTCGGCCAGAGTCCCTTCCCGCCTTAAAAACTCTAGAAGAAAGCTTCAAAAGAATCTTGTATTTCCTTTCTCTTTATTATAAATTAACTTGGGTGTGTCCAGTTCTTGATTTGAACAAAATGCTATAGGATACTAACATTTTTGTAGAGATATCATTTTTTTCTTCATAATCCGATAGAAGGATACCATTAAAAATTGAAATTAATAATGCTACTACGAACCTTTCTACAGACATGAAGAGATCTACGTTTTTCAGTTCAGTGGTGACTCGGGAATATTCGGAAAAATCCGAGTGGTCCTTAACATGACCCAAATTTATAATCATGCTGACTCTGCTCTACCACTGAGGTATACGGCAGACCGTCTGCATGTAGCTTAGCACGCCATTCAACAACGGCCAGGTGACAGAAAGTTATGATCGCGTCGCGTGCCGATCAATGGCTCAAAAAAAGATTTTACAAGTAGAAGTCCTAAGAATAAAAATTAGTATTTTGTTCATTACGGCTGTTGCAACATCTCGTTCTGGGTTTGTGGAAGTCGACAGAATATTATCGGTTTAAATCCTTGTCGAAAGTTCGTACTGCGAAAAGCATATAAAACAGG
>NC_090875.1:29984517-29987017 GCF_036669935.1 Montipora foliosa
TGGCAACAAAACCGGGTTTGAGCGCAAGGACTGCTATTTCGAGGCGGTGGAAGGCTGTGAATTCGAGCGAGTATTTAGAGGTTTGCGCAGTACAATACACAGCAAATTCTGGATTTTTGGAGATTTTGGAATTGAAACCTGTTCAGGAATTTCATCAAGCGTGAGGATGTGTTTGTGATCCCGCCAGCTGGATGCCGCAAATCTTTGATATTTCAACTTGGCCGAAAGTTTGTTCGTATTTGTATGATCGTGGATTCATTATCCAAAAGATGCTATGGTAGTCGTTATTTGTCCCTTGAATGCCTTGATTGATTCGCATATCCTAGAGCTGAAAGAAAATCCGAAAACCGTGAACACTAGAAATATCGTGTTTCGAGTAAGAAACTAGTCACACGTGAGAAAACTAAACCGTAGCCACCAACGGTAATTAGTTTGTGGTTTCATGTCGCTTTTGAATGGTTGCTGCACGATGGGAACTATCAAAAGCAAACGTTCTATTCCCAAAGGACTTTAATTGGGTACAACATTGACATCACTGTAGAAAACCCGTTTGGCAAGATATCTTATTCCGAATTTGCATGGAAGTGAGATTCTAAACCGCTGTGATCAGAGGTTGGTATTTTTCGCCTCTTCGTTTTAACCGCTCGCTCCTCGCGAAAGAAAAATAGAACCTCTGGCACCCAGGGTAGCCTTAACGGTGCACAAAACCCACCTTCTCTTAAGAAGGCAACCAATCAAAATTTTCGATTGAATTATGCGCAACCTATTTGCGGACCCCTGCGAAGCGGAAACAAAAGATTTTGCACTGTCACGGTCAATTCAACATGGATTGCGACAACATTCTTCTCGCTTTGGAAGGTTTTCAAGTTTTATACCCAGTCCCTCAATCAACTGTGCTCAAATAGGGATTTCCATTTCTCATTTGAGAATTCTCCAGATGACGACGCTCTAATGCAGATTGTAATCATTTTGAAGTTGGATTTTGAGAATAGGTTTTTGTTCCAAATATTTAGAGTGAACGGCACTTTCAGACATTATGTCAGGTTATCGTGGCAATAAAACCGTCCACTAAGAAAGATGTGTTCAATAAGTTTTTTAATTATGGAATTAGTACGCAACTTTTTAGCAATAAAGGTTATTACAACGCTGCAACTATTGAACTTTAATTTCTTAGTACAATTTGGTGATATCAGTTGTCATGAATCTATTTATTTGCCCACCTGCTCGAGTGTGGGAGAACAAGAAACTAACTACCCAGACTAAAATTGCTGTCTATCGTGCCTGCATCTACCCTGCGAGCAGAGTCTCTTTCTATCTTCCTAGATAAATCGGGAAGAGGAAAGTACACTCTGCTCACCGACTCCACATTCTTTGCTTTGCCGCTCATCCAAAGAGTTGGATGAGTCAGTCCAGTTTCGACTTGTCAAACCTGTTTTTTCTTTTTCTGTTTTTTTGTTTTTTATTTTTGGGCATGATCATTTGCCACGCGTCTTCAATATCTTGAAATTTACAACAGCATGGCAATTTCCCATGCGTTTTACCAATGTGTGTCGGTTGCGGAAACTAGTCTGAAACTAGTTTTTCAGGTGTGGTCACCAGAGCCTCGGATCTACCCCAGGCTCTGGGAAACTCTATGTAGGAGAACATTCGCCTTGGGGTTCTTATAGCCAAAAAATGGCTATTTGAACCTTACGGCGCCTGCTTACTCCTCGTGCTAACATGAATGCACCAATCAGAGACGCTTTTGATTGTTCTTCACAAAAACCAATGAGAAGACAATTTGTTTCAGGGTTCCCCAGAGCTCTTCTCTTCCTCTGTCAAGAGAACAGCTCTCGGTCGAGATAGCGGAGCTACCCATCATACGTGACCACAGATGACAGTCGCAAATGTCTAAGAAGTTGAGCTATTTATACACCCTTTTAATAAGTCTAATATATGTCGTTTTCCGCTAATGACATCCAACTCACGCTGTCAAATTTTATTCAGAAATGTACAAAGGCCTAAAACTTTTCCGATTTCTTTTCTTGTTTTAAGCCTTTGTACATTTCTGAATGAAATTTGAAAACACGAGTTCAACGTCATTAGCGGAAAACGGCATATATTAGACTTATTAAAAGGGTGTATAAGAATTACATAATTAAAAAGGTCATAATTATTTATCAAAGCAGCATATCCAATATTGGGTTAATTCATACCAAATAGCTGGCTGGCGTCTAAATAATGCCTATATGTGTTTAGGTTTTTATATCCTCGTCATTTCGAAAGTGCCAGTTACACTTAAAACAAATTCTAAGAAATCGAGCCCTTCTCATAAAGGATACTTCCTCATACAAAGCCTCGTCTTAATTGACGTGGAAAATCCCAAGCAATATATAAAAATTAAAATTCCAAGAAACTGAGGATGTTGTAAAATGAGATGATCACCATTCCGCAGTACTCCAAATTAAAACAAAAAGATTTCCTCTCGCACATTTTATTCCAGTTAATATAAACAGGTGTC